>NC_045170.1:857501-875001 GCF_900700415.2 Clupea harengus | reverse complement strand
ACTTCTGCCTGACTCAAGTAAAGACCATTTTTGATCTAATCCAAGCAACCTCTCTGTGTCTGTCTGTGCATCTGAGTTTATCACCTCCACGTAGCACAGTGGATCCTAGCAATCTGCCTGCTACGCGGGAGACCCGGGTTTGTATCCCGACTAATCCTTACAAGCACCCACAATTTACTACAGAGACATTTACACTCAAATCTGACTGACTATTCTTAAAAGGGGAAACTGGAAGGTGAATGTTGGTATTTAAATTAAATACAATTACAAAGTTTATAGAAAGATTCTTTCTTGACCAAATATCTGGTTGTGACACTCTAAATTCACTATTTTACTTTCTTACACATCCTTCCTATTATAACCTTGTGTAAGTCTGTGTGACAGTATACTTTTTTAAGCATACCCTTCACATGTCTGTTTCATGGACTTGCCTTGATGCATTTGTACCATCTTCATTTTGGAAGTTGAGGGGGGGGTCATTTGACCGGTCACTCTTCATGGACATACAAGTGGGCACAGGTGATGGAGGTCTCTCCCGACGGACGTGTCTATCACACAAAATAGCACCCATGATTTACTACAGAGGCATTTACACACAAAATCTGACTTACTATTCTTAAAAAGGGGAAGCTGGAAGTTGAATGTTGGAATTAAATTTAAATTAAATACAATTACAAAATATTCATGGGACGCATCACTACTTATTTTAATTTGGATATTTGAATTCAGCCATTGAACTGAACTGGCCAGAGTTTTAATGATGCTGCTGTGCTCACAATTCCATATGGAATGCAAGAGCGTGTGAAATGTAGTTTTCTCCTCTCACTACTGTTAGATATTGGTGGGTTTCACATACCAGACCATATCAATAGACCCCCTGACCCTAACCCATATCAATAGACCCCCTGACCCTAACCCAAGCACCAAGCCAGAAACCTAGGCGTCATATTTGACTCAGATCTCAATTTTGAAACCCATATCAAAAATATAATTAAAACATCTTTTTATCACTTAAGAAACATTGCTAAGGTGCAACCGTTTCTCGCTCAGGCTGACACCGAAAGACTGATGCACGCGTTTATCACGAGCAGGCTAGACTACTGTAACTCGCTTTTGTCTGGTCTACCAAAAAAAGCCATTAGTCAACTACAAACAATACAGAATGCAGCAGCGCGAGTTCTCACTAAAACAAGACGGAGAGCGCACATCACACCAGTATTAAAATCACTGCACTGGCTACCTGTTAGTTTTAGAATAGATTTCAAAGTTCTCCTACTAGTCTATAAATCACTCCATAGTCATGCACCTGAATATATAACAGACATGCTCTCAAGGTACACACCCAGTAGATCCCTGAGGTCCTCCGGCACTGAACTTCTAACAGTTCCAAAAGCCAGGACAAAGAGACATGGGGAAGCAGCTTTTAGTTTCTATGCCCCCAACCTTTGGAACACTCTGCCAGAATACCTAAGAATACCCCCCAGCAGCTGTCTCTTAGTTTGACGATAACTGTGCTGAGCAGTTCTTTACGGTGCCAGTGCGGTTAGTACGTAATTTCCTGTTTATTTATCTCTGGCAAAATCTGTGTCTCTTTATAAGTGTTTTGTAACCTGTAATATGTATTTATTTAACATTTATGTAACATTTATTTATTTACTTATCTGTGTCTCTTTACAAGTGTCTGTAACCCCCCCCCCCCCAGCAGCTGTCTCTTAGTTTGACGATGACCGTGCTGAGTAGTCCTTTACGGTGTTTGTAAACCCCCCCTTTCCTTCCTACTGTGAGGCGCATTGTGTTACCTCCTTGTATGAAATTTTGATTTGATTTGATTTGATTTGATTTGATATCAATAGACCCCCTGACCCCCACCCTCAGTTTGAATAACACCAGGGGTCTGGAGCCAGAGCCATTAGACTGGATTCCTGGCCTTTGTCTACAGCCATGACCAGATGGTTGGAGCCAAGCATATTAGCATTTAGATGGCCACGGTCAACTAGATCCCTCTGCCTGGCATTCACACCTCACATATCTCGTTCCTCTCCTGCCACAACCTCCTACCTTGACCCCCAGACACACACACACACACACACACACACACACACACACACACACACACACACACCCTCACCTTAGCCCCCCACCCCCCAAGCAGACATATCACCCGTATCCTCTCCCCCACAGAAAGAGTGACATCAAGCACATCCATACATCAGAGACTCCCACACACTTTTTCACAAATGGTGCTGGAGAGTGACTGACTTGCTGTTATGAAAAGGGAAATGCGATTACAACGTGGTAAAAAACAAAACAAAAAAAATGATTCTTCAGATCGTCAATTTTGCACACAGTGTTTAAAGAGTGCATGCCTTGTGTTTAAACTTACAATGACTTTGTTTAAATTACTTAAATGCACAGTGGCAAAGCTTGTTAACCATAGTCATTCCCTATACAGCTTGTATTATGCTTTGAGGTTTGATCAATAAACACATTTGAAAAAAAACAAAATACAGTTACAAAGTATTTATAGACAGACTCTTTGTTTCTTGACCAAATATCTGGTTGTGACACTCTAAATTCACTATTTGTTGACTTCCTAACACACCCGTCCTAGTGTACTCTTGTGTTAGTCTGTGTGACAGTATACCTTTTTAAGCATACCCTTGACATGAGTCTGTTTCATGGACTTGCCTTGATGCATTTGTACCATCTTCATTTTGGAAGTTGAGGGGGGGGTCATTTGACCGGTCACTCTTCATGGACATACAAGTGGGCACAGGTGATGGAGGTCTCTCCCGACGGACGTGTCTATCACACAAAATAGCACCCATGATTTACTACAGAGGCATTTACACACAAAATCTGACTTACTATTCTTAAAAAGGGGAAGCTGGAAGTTGAATGTTGGAATTAAATTTAAATTAAATACAATTACAAAATATTCATGGGACGCATCACTACTTATTTTAATTTGGATATTTGAATTCAGCCATTGAACTGAACTGGCCAGAGTTTTAATGATGCTGCTGTGCTCACAATTCCATATGGAATGCAAGAGCGTGTGAAATGTAGTTTTCTCCTCTCACTACTGTTAGATATTGGTGGGTTTCACATACCAGACCATATCAATAGACCCCCTGACCCTAACCCATATCAATAGACCCCCTGACCCTAACCCAAGCACCAAGCCAGAAACCTAGGCGTCATATTTGACTCAGATCTCAATTTTGAAACCCATATCAAAAATATAATTAAAACATCTTTTTATCACTTAAGAAACATTGCTAAGGTGCAACCGTTTCTCGCTCAGGCTGACACCGAAAGACTGATGCACGCGTTTATCACGAGCAGGCTAGACTACTGTAACTCGCTTTTGTCTGGTCTACCAAAAAAAGCCATTAGTCAACTACAAACAATACAGAATGCAGCAGCGCGAGTTCTCACTAAAACAAGACGGAGAGCGCACATCACACCAGTATTAAAATCACTGCACTGGCTACCTGTTAGTTTTAGAATAGATTTCAAAGTATCTCCTACTAGTCTATAAATCACTCCATAGTCATGCACCTGAATATATAACAGACATGCTCTCAAGGTACACACCCAGTAGATCCCTGAGGTCCTCCGGCACTGAACTTCTAACAGTTCCAAAAGCCAGGACAAAGAGACATGGGGAAGCAGCTTTTAGTTTCTATGCCCCCAACCTTTGGAACACTCTGCCAGAATACCTAAGAATACCCCCCAGCAGCTGTCTCTTAGTTTGACGATAACTGTGCTGAGCAGTTCTTTACGGTGCCAGTGCGGTTAGTACGTCATTTCCTGTTTATTTATCTCTGGCAAAATCTGTGTCTCTTTATAAGTGTTTTGTAACCTGTAATATGTATTTATTTAACATTTATGTAACATTTATTTATTTACTTATCTGTGTCTCTTTACAAGTGTCTGTAACCCCCCCCCCCAGCAGCTGTCTCTTAGTTTGACGATGACCGTGCTGAGTAGTCCTTTACGGTGTTTGTAAACCCCCCTTTCCTTCCTACTGTGAGGCGCATTGTGTTACCTCCTTGTATGAAATTTTGATTTGATTTGATTTGATTTGATTTGATATCAATAGACCCCCTGACCCCCACCCTCAGTTTGAATAACACCAGGGGTCTGGAGCCAGAGCCATTAGACTGGATTCCTGGCCTTTGTCTACAGCCATGACCAGATGGTTGGAGCCAAGCATATTAGCATTTAGATGGCCACGGTCAACTAGATCCCTCTGCCTGGCATTCGCACCTCACATATCTCGTTCCTCTCCTGCCACAACCTCCTACCTTGACCCCCAGACACACACACACACACACACACACACACACACACACACACACACACACCCCTCACCTTAGCCCCCCACCCCCCAAGCAGACATATCACCCGTATCCTCTCCCCCACAGAAAGAGTGACATCAAGCACATCCATACATCAGAGACTCCCACACACTTTTTCACAAATGGTGCTGGAGAGTGACTGACTTGCTGTTATGAAAAGGGAAATGCGATTACAACGTGGTAAAAAACAAAACAAAAAAAATGATTCTTCAGATCGTCAATTTTGCACACAGTGTTTAAAGAGTGCATGCCTTGTGTTTAAACTTACAATGACTTTGTTTAAATTACTTAAATGCACAGTGGCAAAGCTTGTTAACCATAGTCATTCCCTATACAGCTTGTATTATGCTTTGAGGTTTGATCAATAAACACATTTGAAAAAAAACAAAATACAGTTACAAAGTATTTATAGACAGACTCTTTGTTTCTTGACCAAATATCTGGTTGTGACACTCTAAATTCACTATTTGTTGACTTCCTAACACACCCGTCCTAGTGTACTCTTGTGTTAGTCTGTGTGACAGTATACCTTTTTAAGCATACCCTTGACATGAGTCTGTTTCATGGACTTGCCTTGATGCATTTGTACCATCTTCATTTTGGAAGTTGAGGGGGGGGTCATTTGACCGGTCACTCTTCATGGACATACAAGTGGGCACAGGTGATGGAGGTCTCTCCCGACGGACGTGTCTATCACACAAAATAGCACCCATGATTTACTACAGAGGCATTTACACACAAAATCTGACTTACTATTCTTAAAAAGGGGAAGCTGGAAGTTGAATGTTGGAATTAAATTTAAATTAAATACAATTACAAAATATTCATGGGACGCATCACTACTTATTTTAATTTGGATATTTGAATTCAGCCATTGAACTGAACTGGCCAGAGTTTTAATGATGCTGCTGTGCTCACAATTCCATATGGAATGCAAGAGCGTGTGAAATGTAGTTTTCTCCTCTCACTACTGTTAGATATTGGTGGGTTTCACATACCAGACCATATCAATAGACCCCCTGACCCTAACCCATATCAATAGACCCCCTGACCCTAACCCAAGCACCAAGCCAGAAACCTAGGCGTCATATTTGACTCAGATCTCAATTTTGAAACCCATATCAAAAATATAATTAAAACATCTTTTTATCACTTAAGAAACATTGCTAAGGTGCAACCGTTTCTCGCTCAGGCTGACACCGAAAGACTGATGCACGCGTTTATCACGAGCAGGCTAGACTACTGTAACTCGCTTTTGTCTGGTCTACCAAAAAAAGCCATTAGTCAACTACAAACAATACAGAATGCAGCAGCGCGAGTTCTCACTAAAACAAGACGGAGAGCGCACATCACACCAGTATTAAAATCACTGCACTGGCTACCTGTTAGTTTTAGAATAGATTTCAAAGTTCTCCTACTAGTCTATAAATCACTCCATAGTCATGCACCTGAATATATAACAGACATGCTCTCAAGGTACACACCCAGTAGATCCCTGAGGTCCTCCGGCACTGAACTTCTAACAGTTCCAAAAGCCAGGACAAAGAGACATGGGGAAGCAGCTTTTAGTTTCTATGCCCCCAACCTTTGGAACACTCTGCCAGAATACCTAAGAATACCCCCCAGCAGCTGTCTCTTAGTTTGACGATAACTGTGCTGAGCAGTTCTTTACGGTGCCAGTGCGGTTAGTACGTAATTTCCTGTTTATTTATCTCTGGCAAAATCTGTGTCTCTTTATAAGTGTTTTGTAACCTGTAATATGTATTTATTTAACATTTATGTAACATTTATTTATTTACTTATCTGTGTCTCTTTACAAGTGTCTGTAACCCCCCCCCCCCCCAGCAGCTGTCTCTTAGTTTGACGATGACCGTGCTGAGTAGTCCTTTACGGTGTTTGTAAACCCCCCCTTTCCTTCCTACTGTGAGGCGCATTGTGTTACCTCCTTGTATGAAATTTTGATTTGATTTGATTTGATTTGATTTGATATCAATAGACCCCCTGACCCCCACCCTCAGTTTGAATAACACCAGGGGTCTGGAGCCAGAGCCATTAGACTGGATTCCTGGCCTTTGTCTACAGCCATGACCAGATGGTTGGAGCCAAGCATATTAGCATTTAGATGGCCACGGTCAACTAGATCCCTCTGCCTGGCATTCGCACCTCACATATCTCGTTCCTCTCCTGCCACAACCTCCTACCTTGACCCCCAGACACACACACACACACACACACACACACACACACACACACACACACACACACACACACCCCTCACCTTAGCCCCCCACCCCCCAAGCAGACATATCACCCGTATCCTCTCCCCCACAGAAAGAGTGACATCAAGCACATCCATACATAAGAGACTCCCACACACTTAATTTTTCACAAATGGTGCTGGAGAGTGACTGACTTGCTGTTATGAAAAGGGAAATGAACACAGAGAATTGAAGGACACAGGCAGCTTTTAAGAGAAAGCTATTAGCCTAAGTATGCCTATAGGTCCACTAAAAAGCCCAAGAGCCACAGAAACACACGGATATATTATCTTCATTTAACATCACACATAATTCAGATGATGCATTACCTCTGTCCCTCTGGAGCGTCTCCTGGTGTTTCCATTGCTCAGCTTCTCTTCATGGACACACAACTGGCTTCAGTAGAAACAAGGAATCAAAACAATAATGTATTTAAAAACGAATTACATTAATATTTGTATACTATTAATTTTAAATATAAGTATAAATTAAATTAAACAAAATTACCAAATAGGATATATGACAATTCAACAATCCTTATTGCTCTAAGATAACGTTCTCCACCCACCAACCCTGGTCATCTGGGTACGCCCAGGCAGAGGTTACAATGGGCTAATCAACTACACAGCTATAGCATGTACTTCAGATGGCAAAGACATCATGATCAGACTACTGCCCACATCATAAGGATCAATTCAAGTCCAAGCATAGCATGCATACGTGTATGATTTCATCTGCCATGCTTCTGATAATCTATCCTCCCTCCCTTTTGAACCCCCCCCCCCCTCCCCCTTTTATCTCTACCTTTCTACCTGGCCAGATGCAGAAATATGTCCTTTAGTTTCACCCTACTAAAATAATGTTAGCAAGAATAATAATCAATAAGCACCTAAAAATCTAAGCACAATTTTCAAATACGTAGCCTATAAGACAACTACTGAAAACTACTGACTAGCTGAAGGATGGCAATGGCTTGGCAACTAGGGCAGTCACCAGGGGAGACTGTGTTATACAGTATAGACAGTACGTTTGGACAGACAGTCTTCTCAGTACGCACCTCTAATTACTGGAATACCTTCCCTACTGATGTAAGGGAGTGCGCCAGTATTTCAGTGTTCAAAAACAAACCAAAAAAAAATAACCAAACCGGCAACCATAATTAGGCCACTGCACTACTCACTACTAACTTCTTTTTATGTCTAACACCTTGTCTGTCTGGTTTTTACAATTTGTTATCTTAACTGCACTGTTTTGACACACTGTTGCTTATCTTTTTATTATCATTATTATTTATTTTAATTATATAATTTTTTCTCATTATTTCTTTCTTTTATTTCCGTATCTCTCTGTCATGCCCTGCCAAGGGACAGCGGATGAAAAATAGCTAACCTAGCTAATTCCGGTGCATTTACATTTTTCTTGGGAAATGTTTATCAATGTACACTGTCCCTTTTCAAATAAACGCATACACTAAAACATAACATACTATTGGGGTCGAATAGTATTGTGAATAGATGATTAACTGACCTGTTTACTATGCCGCCATTTTGTAGCAGTACGTCCCCTGAGAAACAACCTTTGCTAAATAAATCAATCACTGCACAGATGTGTACACACATCAGAACATGTTTCTCAAGATTAGACTCACATGTTTCTATCAAACATAACCAAGCTTCCAATTCGAGTTGAGCTAAAGGTAGATATCTTCTTCCTCCTGTTAAAATGGAATCTGTAAAGTGAACTTTGACTATTTCTGCCCTTCCTCTTATGTCAGACCTGTAAGGAGGAGCCCAGAGTGTCTAAGGTGTAAAACTTAATCGTAATGGCGGGCAAAGTTGAGCAAAGTCCAGGAACACATATACACACACACTCTCTCTCTCTTTTCCTCTCCCTCTCCCTCTCCCTCTTTCTCTCCCTCTCTCTCTCCCTCTCTTTCTCATTCTCCCCCTCTCTCTCCCCCGCCTCTCTCTCTCTCCCTCTCTCTCTCCCTCTGTCTCCCCCTCTCTCTCCCCCTCTCTATCTCTCTCTCTCTCTCCCCCTCTCTCTCTCTCTCTCTCTCTCTGAGAATCAACAATATATGAGGTAGTGTCCCACCCTGGGGAGTGTTTACCAAAAGTGTCATTGTGCAGCAATCACTTGAAATAATCACATTTCTACCTTCTGCCAACTCCCCATCCCCTTTCTCTATCTCTACCTCTCTACCTGACCCATGCAGATGACCCCCTCTATCTCTACCTCTCTACCTGACCCATGCAGATGGCCCCCTCTATCTCTACCTCTCTACCTGACCCATGCAGATGGCCCCCTCTATCTCTACCTCTCTACCTGTCCCATGCAGATGACCCCCTCTATCTCTACCTGTCCGGCTCCATGCAGATGGCCCCCTCTGTCTCTACCTCTCTACCTGGCCCATGCAGATGACCCCCTCTATCTCTACCTGTCCGGCTCCATGCAGATGGCCCCCTCTGTCTCTACCTCTCTACCTGGCCCATGCAGATGACCCCCTCTATCTCTACCTGTCCGGCTCCATGCAGATGGCCCCCTCTGTCTCTACCTCTCTACCTGGCCCATGCAGATGACCCCCTCTATCTCTACCTCTCTACCTGGCCCATGCAGATGACCCCCTCTATCTCTACCTGTCCGGCTCCATGCAGATGGCCCCCTCTATCTCTACCTCTCTACCTGACCCATGCAGATGGCCCCCTCTGTCTCTACCTCTCTACCTGGCCCATGCAGATGACCCCCTCTATCTCTACCTCTCTACCTGTCCGGCTCCATGCAGATGGCCCCCCTCTGAGCTCTGTAAAGCGCTTTAAGACAATTTGATTGTTTTGGCGCTATATAAATAAAATTGAATTAAATTGAATTATGTTGCTCCTCTTAGTTAGTCGAGAGGTTTCATTGCCCCTATATTTAAATACGTACTTCATTTAAACACCTGTCTGATAAAACTTTCCCTATATTTAAATATGTACTACATTTAAACACCGGTCTGATAAAACTGCATAGATAAACGAACCTGGGGTCATGAGCAGCAATGAGATGTATGAAATAATATTCAACATTTTGAAATATCTCTCTTCATGGAGAGTTTTGTTTCTATATCCACTCTAAAGGCAGAAATATGTCCTGAAGGCATTTAGTTTTACCCCACTAAAACAATGTAAGCAAGAATAATAATCAGTAGGCACCAAAAAATCTAAGCACAATTTTCAAACAGGTAGTCTATAACACAACTACTGAAAACACAACATATTATTTTAGTAGAATAGTAGTGTGAATAGAAGAATCACTGACCTGTTTACTATGCCGCCATTTTGTAGCAGTACGTCCCGTGGGGAAACAACCTTTTCGAAATAAATCAATCACAGCACGGATGTGTACACACATCAGAACATGTTTCTCAAGATTAGACTCACATGTTTCTATCACACATAACCAAGCTTAAGGTTTTCAAATTGATTTAAGCTAAAGGTAGATATCTTCTTCCTCCGGTTAAAATGGAGTCTGTAAAGTGAACTTTGACTATGTCTGCCCTTCCTCTTATGTCAGACCTGTAAGGAGGAGCCCAGAGTGTGTAAGGTGTAAAACTTTATAGTCATGGCGGGCAAAGTTGAGCAAAGTCCAAGAACACACACACATGCACAGACACACACACACACATACACACACACAGACACTCTCTCTCTCTCCCTCTCTCTCTCCCTCTCTCTATCCCGCTCCCTCCCCCCCTCTCTATCCCTCTCTCTCTCATTCTCCCCCTCTCTCCCCCCCCTCTCTCTCTTTCCCTCTCTATCTCTCCCCCCTCTCTCTCTCTCTCTGAGAATCAACAACATATGAGGCAGTGTCCCACCCTAGGGAGTGTTTACCAAAAGTGTCATCGTGCAGCAATCACTTGAAATAATCACATTTCTACCTTCTGCCAGCTCCCCATCCCCTTTCTCTATCTCTACCTCTCTACCTGACCCATGCAGATGGCCCCCTCTATCTCTACCTCTCTATCTGTCCCATGCAGATGACCCCCTCTATCTCTACCTCTCTACCTGACCGGCTCCATGCAGATGGCCCCCTCTATCTCTACCTCTCTACCTCTCTATCTGTCCCATGCAGATGGCCCCTCTATCTCTACCTCTCTACCTCTCTACCTGACCCATGCAGATGGCCCCCTCTATCTCTACCTCTCTACCTCTCTATCTGTCCCATGCAGATGACCCCTCTATCTCTACCTCTCTATCTGTCCCATGCAGATGACCCCTCTATCTCTACCTCTCTACCTCTCTATCTGTCCCATGCAGATGGCCCCTCTATCTCTACCTCTCTACCTGTCCGGCTCCATGCAGATGGCCCCCTCTGGGCTCTGTAAAGGAATTGTATTGTTTTGGCGCTATATAGTAAATAAAATTGAATTGAATTACGTTGCCCCTCTTAGTATGTCGAGAGGTTTCATTGCCCCTATATTTAAATACGTACTTCATTTAAACACCTGTCTGATAAAACTGCCCCTTCATTTAAACACCTGTCTGATAAAACTGCATAGATGAAAGAACCTGGGGTCATGAGCACCAATGAGATGTAAGAAATAACATTCAACATTTTGAAATATCTCTCTTCATGGAGAGTTTTGTTTCTATATCCACTCTAAAGGCAGAAATATGTCCTGAAGGCATTTAGTTTGACCCTACTAAAACAATGTAAGCAAGAATAATAATCAGTAGGCACCTAAAATTCTAAGCACCATTTTCAAACAGGTAGCCTATAAGACAACTACTGAAAACACAACATATTATTTTAGTAGAATAGTAGTGTGAATAGATGAACAACTCACCTGTTTACTATGCCGCCATTTTGTAGCAATACGTCCCGTGGGGAAGCAACCTTTTCGAAATAAATCAATCACAGCACGGATGTGTACACACATCAGAACATGTTTCTCAAGATTAGACTCACATGTTTCTATCACACATAACCAAGCTTAAGGTTTTCAAATTGATTTAAGCTAAAGGTAGATATCTTCTTCCTCCGGTTAAAATGGAGTCTGTAAAGTGAACTTTGACTATGTCTGCCCTTCCTCTTATGTCAGACCTGTAAGGAGGAGCCCAGAGTGTCTAAGGTGTAAAACTTTATTGGCATGGCGGGCAAAGTTGAGCTAAGTCCAAGAACAAAGTTGAAGTCTTGCATTTTAAATTTAACTCATTCCTGTCAGTCTGTGCATAAGAAGCTGTTGCACACAGCAAGCATTGCTAGTGCTGATATACAGATAGATACATGGGCAGTGGTGGGCATTGCTAGTGCTGATATACAGATAGATACATGGGCAGTGGTGGGCATTGCTAGTGCTGATATACAGATAGATACATGGGCAGTGGTGGGCATTGCTAGTGCTGATATACAGATAGATACATGGGCAGTGGTGGGCATTGCTAGTGCTGATTTACAGATAGATACATGGGCAGTGGTGGGCATTGCTAGTGCTGATATACAGATAGATACATGGGCAGTGGTGGGCATTGCTAGTGCTGATATACAGATAGATACATGGGCAGTGGTGGGCATTGCTAGTGCTGATATACAGATAGATACATGGGCAGTGGTGGGCATTGCTAGTGCTGATATACAGATAGATACATGGGCAGTGGTGGGCATTGCTAGTGCTGATATACAGATAGATACATGGGCAGTGGTGGGCATTGCTAGTGCTGATTTACAGATAGATACATGGGCAGTGGTGGGCATTGCTAGTGCTGATATACAGATAGATACATGGGCAGTGGTGGGCATTGCTAGTGCTGATATACAGATAGATACATGGGCAGTGGTGGGCATTGCTAGTGCTGATATACAGATAGATACATGGGCAGTGGTGGGCATTGCTAGTGCTGATATACAGATAGATACATGGGCAGTGGTGGGCATTGCTAGTGCTGCTGATATACAGACAGATACATGGGCAGTGGTGGGCATTGCTAGTGCTGATATACAGATAGATACATGGGCAGTGGTGGGCATTGCTAGTGCTGATATACAGATAGATACATGGGCAGTGGTGGGCATTGCTAGTGCTGATATACAGATAGATACATGGGCAGTGGTGGGCTTTGCTAGTGCTGATATACAGATAGATACATGGGCAGTGGTGGGAGTTCCTGCATAATAAAAGCTGCATGGAGATCAATTCTGTGTTCAACACTTCTCCATTGACAGTATGGGACAGTACTGTCAGAGTTTCATTGCACACATTATAGCTGACAACCAATCTGAGAGGGGTGGGGGTATCACTGAGTAAAAGACATGGTCCTTACTGCCCTCTCCATAGCCACTCCTTGCCTGACAGTCTTCTGAAAAGCAGTAAAGACCACGGAAGACCATGGAGACTATAATAGGCACGTGTATTGTTCTGTAAAGGCAACACATTTTCTTTTGTATGAAATGAATCCTCAAAGATTTGCAAATATTGCCTTACCCAGGATAATGTTTCATTATCACCCACAGAATAGAGCCATTAAAATGACCTCTGGAAACAAGAGCATTATTATTGTATTCATGCTGAGTATTTATTTAGGTGGAATATTATACTTACGCTCTGCAAAAAGATTTGAGCTTTGGCTTTACTCTACCAGTATTGGGTGTAGGTTGGATGTTGGTTTCAGCACATTGTACACAGGAAATCTACACAGTTTTGCTGAACCTGCATTAACCTGCATACAGGTGAGGGCAGTATGAACAGATTCATTAGCCCCCACTTCATTGCACTGCCCCCTCTTATGGTCATTTTTGGTATGGCAGTGTGATGCTAAGATGACTAGTTTGAAAATAACATGAATTTTGATTCAAGCATAAGAAGCATGTTAAAACATACAATTACTGTTTGCACACTTTAAGAGCTTTTGAGCGTTCTTGTTTTATGCTTAAACAGTGTGACACAGCATGAATCAAAGGCTCCTTTGGTGTGATGTCAATCCTGTAACACTTTAACAGAGAAGACAAGGCCACACTGACAGAAGTTGACAAAGCTGACCGGTATTGATGATACATTTGTCCATATTGTAATTGCAGATGTGTATTTAGCATGATAACCATGAACTTCATTATTAATAAAGCAAAAGTCCTGGTTTGGTTCGGTTGAATAAATAATTCTAATTGACATCTGGAATCACATGAGTGACATATGAGAACTTGAAGATCAACATCATCAATGATAACTAAGTAGGCTATTAAATGTTGTAATGTGTGTGTGTGTGTGTGTGTGTGGTTGTGTCTGTGTGTGTGTGTGTGTGTGTGTGTCTGTGTGTGTGTGTGTGTGTGTGTGTGTGTGTGTGTGTTGTAATATGTAATAGTTACTTTCTTCTTTTTATCTTTGCTTTGTCCCGCAGATAAAACCAATATAACGCATTTTCCTGAAGCAGTTTCCCATCTTCATGAGTGAATATGTAGAGACACGTCTGTGTTTGATCATGAGGGCTGAATGTCTATGGGGCTACAACAGGTTCAACCCAGACACTTTTGATCCTTGGCAATCCAAGGAATACTGTCTCACAAGTTCACCTGTGGACACCTGTGGACACCTGTTCAGCTGCCTAAACTCTACGACCTGCCATCCCTCATCCAAGACAGAAAAAAGGATCTGAAACTCTAATGAATATAAATGTGAATATGAAGGTCAAAACACCCAACTGTACTCATGACTTGCTGTGAGACTGACAATAGTCTATGAGCTCGACCAATCACAAAGCCTCCACAGCTCCACAGCACAGGACATGTGGTGCTTCACACACACGCGCACACACACACACACACACACACGCACGCACGCACGCACGCACGCACGCACGCACACACACAGGACATGTGGTGCTTGACCAGAGTGCAGGTGTGGGTATCATGTCTGCTAGAGTACTTTACCTGCAGTGGAACATCAAAGAACGTATCGCTTCTAGAAGGCAGCCGGGTAAGAAGTCTAAAAGCGGGGTGGTAGCAGTCCTTTAGAAACCTGCCAGCTTTCCTGAGGCATCGTGTGTGGTAGGTGTCCTGCAGGGCTGGGAGCTTCATGCCGATGATGAACTCCGCAGTCCTGACCACACTACAAAGGGCTTTGCGGTCCTTGGCTGTGCAGCTCCCATACCACACTGTGATGCACCCAGTCAGGATGCTCTCTATTGTGCATCTGTAGAAGTTGGTGAGGATGACTGGGTCCATGCCAAACTTCTTCAGTCTCCTCAGGAAGAAGAGGCGTTTCCCAGTCACCTCCCTCTCCACTCCTCCAACAGTCACCTCCCTCTCCACCTCCTCCATCAGTCACCTCCCTCTCCACCTCCTCCATCAGTCACCTCCCTCTCTCCTCCTCCCGCTCTTATAGCGTCTGTAGGAGCCATTTAGGAGTATTTGGTGGATATTTCAGTTTTTATGACTGTATTGTTGTTGGTGATTTGATTTGTACTGAATTATCCCAAATTAGGAAGTTGTGATTGGTTCTGAGTGTGTGCCCCCTATAGGTCAGACAATGATTGGCGTTGGGATAAGGGTGTGCCAGGCCAAGGAGAGTGGGGAGTTCCGGCGGCCTGCGCATATCATTATTGAACGTGACCGGGACCGGGAGGCGTGAATCGTGACCGTGAAAAAGACTTTAATGCTTTGGTTTACTTTTGATGTACGAAATAAATGGAAACAAGTTCATTATATCCACGTCTCATGGACTCTATTTAAATCACGCGTCAAGACACAATCGCCGGGAACTCCAAGAAGTGGTCAAACAAATTGGCAAGATTTAGCCACTACAGCGTCAGATACTCAGATACTTATAGCATCAGATACTGCTCTTATAGCATCATATACTGCTCTTATAGCATCAGATACTGCTCTTATAGCGTCAGATACTGCTCTTATAGCATCAGATACTGCTCTTATAGCGTCAGATACTGCTCTTATAGCATCAGATACTGCTCTTATAGCATCAGATACTGCTCTTATAGCATCAGATACTGCTCTTATAGCGTCAGATACTGCTCTTATAGCCTAGCGTCAGATACTGCTCTTATAGCGTCAGATACTGCTCTTATAGCATCAGATACTGCTCTTATAGTGTCAGATACTGCTCTTATAGCATCAGATACTGCTCTTATAGCGTCAGATACTGCTCTTATAGCATCAGATACTGCTCTTATAGCGTCAGATACTGCTCTTATAGCATCAGATACTGCTCTTATAGCATCAGATACTGCTCTTATAGCATCAGATACTGCTCTTATAGCGTCAGATACTGCTCTTATAGCATCAGATACTGCTCTTATAGCCAAGCGTCAGATACTGCTCTTATAGCGTCAGATACTGCTCTTATAGCATCAGATACTGCTCTTATAGCATCAGATACTGCTCTAATAGCATCAGATACTGCTCTTATAGCGTCAGATACTGCTCTTATAGCGTCAGATACTGCTTTTATAGCCAAGCGTCAGATACTGCTCTTATAGCGTCAGATACTGCTCTTATAGCATCAGATACTGCTCTTATAGCATCAGATACTGCTCTAATAGCATCAGATACTGCTCTTATAGCGTCAGATACTGCTCTTATAGCCAAGCGTCAGATACTGCTCTTATAGCGTCAGATACTGCTCTTATAGCGTCAGATACTGCTCTTATAGCCAAGCATCAGATACTGCTCTTATAGCATCAGATACTGCTCTTATAGCGTCAGATACTGCTCTTATAGCATCAGATACTGCTCTTATAGCCAAGCATCAGATACTGCTCTTATAGCATCAGATACTGCTCTTATAGCATCAGATACTGCTCTTATAGTGTCAGATACTGCTCTTATAGCATCAGATACTGCTCTTATAGCCAAGCGTCAGATACTGCTCTTATAGCATCAGATACTGCTCTTATAGCATCAGATACTGCTCTTATAGCCAAGCATCAGATACTGCTCTTATAGCGTCAGATACTGCTCTTATAGCATCAGATACTGCTCTTATAGCGTCAGATACTGCTCTTATAGCCAAGCGTCAGATACTGCTCTTATAGCATCAGATACTGCTCTTATAGCGTCAGATACTGCTCTTATAGCATCAGATACTGCTCTTATAGCGTCATATACTGCTCTTATAGCGTCAGATACTGCTCTTATAGCCAAGCGTCAGATACTGCTCTTATAGCGTCAGATACTGCTCTTATAGCATCAGATACTGCTCTTATAGCATCAGATACTGCTCTTATAGCCAAGCGTCAGATACTGCTCTTATAGCGTCAGATACTGCTCTTATAGCATCAGATACTGCTCTTATAGTGTCAGATACTGCTCTTATAGCGTCAGATACTGCTCTTATAGCATCAGATACTGCTCTTATAGTGTCAGATACTGCTCTTATAGCATCAGATACTGCTCTTATAGCGTCAGATACTGCTCGTATAGTATCAGATACTGCTCTTATAGCGTCAGATACTGCTCTTATAGCATCAGATACTGCTCTTATAGCGTCAGATACTGCTCTTATAGCCAAGCGTCAGATACTGCTCTTATAGCGTCAGATACTGCTCTTATAGCATCAGATACTGCTCTTATAGCATCAGATACTGCTCTTATAGCGTCAGATACTTCTCTTATAGCATCAGATACTGCTCTTATAGCGTCAGATACTGCTCTTATAGCATCAGATACTGCTCTTATAGCATCAGATACTGCTCTTATAGCATCAGATACTGCTCTTATAGCGTCAGATACTGCTCTTATAGCCAAGCGTCAGATACTGCTCTTATAGCGTCAGATACTTGCTCTTTATAGCCAAGCGTCAGATACTGCTCTTATAGCGTCAGATACTGCTCTTATAGCCAAGCGTCAGATACTGCTCTTATAGTGTCAGATACTGCTCTTATAGCATCA
>NC_045170.1:792501-852501 GCF_900700415.2 Clupea harengus | reverse complement strand
AATCTGTTCTCATCGGTCATGTTTATTATCAATAGAATTAAGGGAATATTAATAACAACATTCTTCATACATTACTAACACTACTGACTAATGATACTGACTACTAATTGTTTTTTGTTACTTAAAAAAAGCATACATATTGCTTCAAATAGCAACGTGATGCAAGTAGTATACAAGGGAGAGAGACATATATTTACAGTCCAGTGGAGTACAGAGATAGGAGTAACATCATTTCTTCCTAAACAAAGACAGGTACTGTGGAAAGGAGCTGTTGGACAACTACTATATATCATACATGCAGTGACTTCAACATGTCACTAATCATTCCACTAACTAAAGAGAAAGCATTTTTACATCAGATGTCATTATTTGTTTTATACACAGTGTAGAGGAAAATTTAATGTGGAATGAAATGTGAATGGATTCATGAGAGTCCATATATGTTGATATGTTTACAGTTTGGATCTTTCTGAAGTCTAGAGAACAGCTGCTGTGTTGAGCGTCCAGGATGATTCCCATCCAGCCAAAGCTCTCTGAGGGCTGATGGGTTTGATCTCACTGCTGATGCTAAAGATCTGAAGCCTTCATCTGTAATACTGCAGTTTGACAGGCTGTAGAGAGAAAGAAGGAAAGACTCTATTAGATCAGACGTGTGTGTGAGTGTGTTTGTGTGTGTGTGTGTGTGTAAGTGAATGTGCCAATATGTGTGTGTGTGTAAGCGTGTATGTGTTTTTAAGTGTGTGTGTGTGTGTGCAAGTGTGTGTGTATGTCTCTGTGTGTATGTGTGTGTTTGTGTGTGTGTGTGTGTCTGTGCGTGCTCGTATGTCTGTGCGTGCGTGTGTGTGTGTGTCTGTCTGTCTGTGCGTGCGTGTGTGTGTGTGTGTGTGTGTGTGTGTGCGCGTGTGTGGGTGTCTGTGTGTGCATCTGTGTCAGTGTGTGTGTGTCTGTGCATGTGTGTGTGTCTGTAAGTGTGTGTGTGTGTAAGTCTGTGTGTGAGTGTGTGTGTTTGTAAGTATTTGTGTGTGTGTAAGAGTGTGTGTGTACACGTGTGTATGTGTGTGCGTGTTTTTGTATAAGTGTGTCTGTTTTTAATCAGACTGATAAGAAGTTTACTGCTGAATTAATAGTGACCCTTTACATATGAAGAGCATGATAAGTCTCTGTCACATTCACTGATATCAACTCATTATTTGGTCTTGTGATACTCACTTTAGTGACTCCAGTGTACAGTTGGGATCCTCCAGAAAAGAAGAAAGATGCTTCACTCCCGAGTCTCCTGCTTTACTCCCACTCAGACACAGCTCTCTCATGTGTGAGGGGTTTGATCTCAGTGCTGATGCAAGAGAACTGAAGCCCTCTTCTGTAATACTGCAGTGTCTAACGCTGTAGAGAGAAAAGGAAAACATTGTTTTTTTTCCCCTTTTAGACAAAAGAATATGAGAGGGAATAAAAAAATTAAATAAATACTAAAAAAATTATTATTGAGAAATGTGTAAGTATTTTTGTGGGTGTGTGTATGTGTGTGTGTGTATAAGTCCGTTGGTCTGTCTGTCTGTGTGTGTGTGTGTGTGTATGTGTGTGTGTGTCTGTGTTTGTAAGTGTGTGTGGGTGTGTGTGTGTTCATGTAAGTGTGTGCAATTGTGTGTGTGTGTCTTTCTGTGCTTGTAAGTGTGTGTGTGTTTGCAAGTGTGTGTGTAAGCGTGTTTCTCTGTGTGTGTGTCTGTGTGTTTGTAAGTGTGTGTGTAAGTATCTGTGTGTGTGTGTGTGTGTGTGTGTGTGTGTGTGTGTGTTTGTAAGTATTTGTGTGTGTGTAAGAGTGTGTGTGTGTGTGTGTGTGTGTGTGTGTGTGTGTGTGTGTACAAGTGTGTGTGTGTGCGTGTTTTTGTATAAGTGTGTCTGTGTTTTGAAATGTGTCTGTGTGTTTAAGTGTCTCTTTGTGTGGTGTGTGTAAGTGTGTGTGTGTGTGTGTGTATGTATGTGTGTGTGCAAGTGTGTGTGTGTGTGTGTGTGTGTGTGTGTGTGTGTTTGAGAATGTTTATGTCTGTGTGTTTTTAAGTGTGTGTCTGTGTGTCTGTCTCTGTCTGTGTGTGTGTGTGTGTGTGTGTGTGTGTGTGTGTGTGTGTGTGTGTGTGTGTGTGTGTATGTAATGAAGATGGAAAATCAGAGTGATAAGAAGTGTTTGCTAATTAATTAATAGTGACCCTTTACATGTGAAGAGCATGATAAGTCTCTGTCACTGTCAAATTCACTGATAGCAACTCAGTATTTGGTCTCGTGATACTCACTCTAGTTTCTCCAGATTACAGTTGGGATCCTCCAGAAGAGAAGAAAGATGCTTCACTCCTGATTCTCCTGCTTTATTCCCTCTCAGCCACAGCTCTCGGATGTGTGAGGGGTTTGATCTCAGTGCTGATGCAAGAGAACTGAAGCCCTCTTCTGTAATACTGCAGTTTATCAGGCTGTAGAGAGGAAAGGAAAACATTGTTTTTTTTTTCCTTTTAGACAAAAGAATATGACAAGGAATACAAAAATTAAATAAATACTAAAAAAATTACAATTGAGAAATGTGTAAGTATTTTTGTGGGTGTGTGTATGTGTGTGTGTGTATAAGTTCGTTGGTCTGTCTCTCTCTGTGTGTGTGTGTGTGTGTGTGTGTGTGTATGTGTGTGTGTGTCTGTGTTTGTAAGTGTGTGTGGGTGTGTGTGTGTTCATGTAAGTGTGTGCAATTGTGTGTGTGTGTCTTTCTGTGCTTGTAAGTGTGTGTGTGTTTGCAAGTGTGCGTGTAAGCGTGTTTCTCTGTGTGTGTGTCTGTGTGTTTGTAAGTGTGTGTGTAAGTCTCTCTCTGTGTGTGTGTGTGTGTGTGTGTGTGTTTGTAAGTATTTGTGTGTGTGTAAGAGCGTGTGTGTGTGTGTGTGTGTGAGTGTGTGTGTGTGTGTGTGTGTGTACAAGTGTGTGTGTGTGCGTGTTTTTGTATAAGTGTGTCTGTGTTTTGAAATGTGTCTGTGTGTTTAAGTGTCTCTTTGTGTGGTGTGTGTAAGTGTGTGTGTGTGTGTGTGTGTGTATGTATGTGTGTGTGCAAGTGTCTGTTTGTGTGGTGTGTGTAAGTGTGTGTGTGTTTGTGTAAGTGTGTGCAAGTGTGTGTGTGTGTGTGTGTGTGTGTGTGTGTTTGAGAATGTTTATGTCTGTGTGTTTTTAAGTGTGTGTCTGTGTGTCTGTCTCTGTCTGTGTGTGTGTGTGTGTGTGTGTGTGTGTGTGTGTGTGTGTGTGTGTGTGTGTGTGTAATGAAGATGGAAAATCAGAGTGATAATAAGTGTTTACTAATTAATTAATAGTGACCCTTTACATGTGAAGAGCATGATAAGTCTCTGTCACTGTCAAATTCATTGATAGCAACTCAGTATTTGGTCTTGTGATACTCACCTTAGTTTCTCCAGTTTACAGTTGGGATCCTCCAGAAAAGAAGAAAGATGCTTCACTCCTGAGTCTTCTGCTTCATTCTCTTCCAGCCACAGCCATCTCATGTGTGAGGGGTTTGATCTCAGTGCTGATGCAAGAGAACTGAAGCCCTCTTCTGTAATACTGCAGTTTGACAGGCTGTAGAGAGAAAAGGAAAACATTGGTTTTTTTTCCTTTTAGACAAAAGAATATGAGAAGGAATGAAACAATTAAATAAATACTAAAAAAATTATAATTGAGAAATGTGTAAGTATTTTTGTGGGTGTGTGTATAAGTCCGTTGGTCTGTCTGTGTGTGTGTGTTTGTGTGTGTGTGTATGTGTGTGTGTGTGTTTGTAAGTGTGTGTGGGTGTGTGTGTGTTCATGTAAATGTGTGCAATTGTGTGTGTGTCTTTCTGTGCTTGTAAGTGTGTGTGTTTGCAAGTGTGTGTGTAAGCGTGTTTCTCTATGTGTGTGTCTGTGTGTTTGTAAGTGTGTGTGTGTAAGTCTGTGTGTATGTGTGTGTGTGTGTGTGTGTGTTTGTAAGTATTTGTGTGTGTGTAAGAGTGTGTGTGTGTGTGTGTGTGTGTGTTTTTGTATAAGTGTGTCTGTATTTTTAAATGTGTCTGTGTTTGTAAATGTCTCTTTGTGTGGTGTGTGTGTGTGTGTGTGTATGTGTGTGTGCAAGTGTCTGTTTGTGTGGTGTGTGTAAGTGTGTATGTGTGTTTGTGTAATTGTGTGCAAGTGTGTGTGTGTGTGTGTGTGTGTGTGTTTGAGAATGTTTGTGTCTGTGTGTTTTTAAGTGTGTGTCTGTGTGACTGTCTGTGTGTGTGTGTGTGTATGTAATGAAGATGGAAAGTCAGAGTGATAAGAAGTGTTTACTAATTAATTAATAGTGACCCTTTACATGTGAAGAGCATGACAAGTCTCTGTCACTGTCAAATTCACTGATAACAACTCAGTATTTGGTCTTGTGATACTCACCTTAGTTTCTCCAGTTTACAGTTGGGATCCTCCAGAAAAGAAGAAAGATGCTTCACTCCTGAGTCTTCTGCTTCATTCTCTTCCAGCCACAGCCATCTCATGTGTGAGGGGTTTGATCTCAGTGCTGATGCAAGAGAACTGAAGCCCTCTTCTGTAATACTGCAGTTTGACAGGCTGTAGAGAGAAAAGGAAAACATTGGTTTTTTTTCCTTTTAGACAAAAGAATATGAGAAGGAATGAAACAATTAAATAAATACTAAAAAAATTATAATTGAAAAATGTGTAAGTATTTTTGTGGGTGTGTGTATAAGTCCGTTGGTCTGTCTGTGTGTGTGTGTTTGTGTGTGTGTGTATGTGTGTGTGTGTGTTTGTAAGTGTGTGTGGGTGTGTGTGTGTTCATGTAAATGTGTGCAATTGTGTGTGTGTCTTTCTGTGCTTGTAAGTGTGTGTGTTTGCAAGTGTGTGTGTAAGCGTGTTTCTCTATGTGTGTGTCTGTGTGTTTGTAAGTGTGTGTGTGTAAGTCTGTGTGTATGTGTGTGTGTGTGTGTGTGTGTTTGTAAGTATTTGTGTGTGTGTAAGAGTGTGTGTGTGTGTGTGTGTGTGTGTTTTTGTATAAGTGTGTCTGTATTTTTAAATGTGTCTGTGTTTGTAAATGTCTCTTTGTGTGGTGTGTGTGTGTGTGTGTGTATGTGTGTGTGCAAGTGTCTGTTTGTGTGGTGTGTGTAAGTGTGTATGTGTGTTTGTGTAATTGTGTGCAAGTGTGTGTGTGTGTGTGTGTGTGTGTGTTTGAGAATGTTTGTGTCTGTGTGTTTTTAAGTGTGTGTCTGTGTGACTGTCTGTGTGTGTGTGTGTGTATGTAATGAAGATGGAAAGTCAGAGTGATAAGAAGTGTTTACTAATTAATTAATAGTGACCCTTTACATGTGAAGAGCATGACAAGTCTCTGTCACTGTCAAATTCACTGATAACAACTCAGTATTTGGTCTTGTGATACTCACCCTAGTATCTCCAGTTTACAGTTGGGATCCTCCAGAAGAGAAGAAAGATGCTTCACTCCTGAGTCTCCTGCTTTATTCCCTCTCAGCCGCAGATGCCTTATGTTTGAGGGGTTTGATCTCAGTGCTGATGCAAGAGAACTGAAGCCCTCTTCTGTAATACTGCAGTTTGACAGGCTGTAGAGATAAAAGGAAAACGTAGTTTTTTTTTCCTTTTAGACAAAAGAATATGAGAAGGAATGAAACAATTAAATAAATACTAAAAAAATTATAATTGAAAAATGTGTAAGTATTTTTGAGGGTGTGTGTATGTGTGTGTGTGTGTATGTATGTGTGTGTGCAAGTGTCTGTTTGTGTGGTGTGTGTAAGTATGTGTGTGTGTTTGTGTAAGTGTGTGCAAGTGTGTGTGTGTGTGTGTGTGTGTGTGTGTGTGTGTGTGTTTGAGAATGTTTATGTCTGTGTGTTTTTAAGTGTGTGTCTGTGTGTCTGTCTCTAAGTGTGTGTGTGTGTGTGTGTGTGTGTGTGTGTATGTGTATGTAATGAAGATGGAAAATCAGAGTGATAAGAAGTGTTTACTAATTAATTAATAGTGACCCTTTACATGTGAAGAGCATGATAAGTCACTGTCACTGTCAAATTCACTGATAGCAACTCAGTATTTGGTCTTGTGATACTCACCATAGTGACTCCAGTTTACAGTTGGGATCCTCCAGAAGAGAAGAAAGATGCTTCACTCCTGAGTCTCCTACTTTATTCCCATTCAGCCACAGCTCTCTCATGTGTGAGGGGTTTGATCTCAGTGCTGATGCAAGAGAACTGAAGCCCTCTTCTGTAATACTGCAGTCTGACAGGCTGTAGAGAGGAAAGGAAAACATTGTTTTTTTCCTATTTTAGACAAACAATATGAGAAGGAATACAAAATTAAACAAATACTAAAAGAAACATTTAAATTGATAAATGTGTAAGTATGTATGTGGGTGTGTGTCTGTATGTGTGTGTATAAGTGTGTGCGTCTCTGTGTGTGTATGTGTGTGTACGTGTGTGTCTTTCTGTGCTTGTAAGTGTGTGTGTTAGCATGTGCTACTCTGTGTGTGAATGTAAGTGTGTGTGTCTGTGTGTTTGTAAGTGTGTGTGTGTGTGTGTGTGTGTGTGTGTGTAAGTCTGTGTGTGTGTGTGTTTGTAAATATTTGTCTGTTGTGTGTGTGTAAGAGTGTGTGTGTGTGTGTACACATGTGTGTGCGTGTGTATGTGTGTGTATGTGTGTGCGTGTTTTTAATTAGAGTGATAAGAAATGTTTACTGCTGAATTAATAGTGACCCTTTACATGTGAAGAGCATGATAAGTCACTGTCACTGTCAAATTCACTGATATCAACTCAGTGTTTGGTTTTGTGATACTCACACTAGTTTCTCCAGTTTACAGTTGGGATCCTCCAAAAGACAAGAAAGACGCTTCACTCCTGAGTCTCCTGCTTTACTTCCTCTCAGTTGCAGCTCTCTCATGTGTGAGGGGTTTGATCTCAGTGCTGATGCAAGAGAACTGAAGCCCTCTTCTGTAATACTGCAGTTTGACAGGCTGTAGAGAGAAAAGGAAAACATTGTTTTTTTTTCCTTTTAGACAAAAGAATATGAGAAGGAATGAAACAATTAAATAAATACTAAAAAAATTATAATTGAGAAATGTGTAAGTATTTTTGTGGGTGTGTGTATGTGTGTGTATAAGTCCGTTGGTCTGTCTGTGTGTGTGTGTTTGTGTGTGTGTGTATGTGTGTGTGTGTGTTTGTAAGTGTGTGTGGGTGTGTGTGTGTTCATGTAAATGTGTGCAATTGTGTGTGTGTCTTTCTGTGCTTGTATGTGTGTATGTAATGAAGATGGAAAATCAGAGTGATAAGAAGTGTTTACTAATTAATTAATAGTGACCCTTTACATGTGAAGAGCATGATAAGTCACTGTCACTGTCAAATTCACTGATATCAACTCAGTGTTTGGTCTTGTGATACTCACACTAGTTTCTCCAGTTTACAGTTAGGATCCTCCAAAAGACAAGAAAGATGCTTCACTCCTGAGTCTCCTGCTTTACTTCCACTCAGTTGCAGCCCTCTCATGTGTGAGGGGTTTGATCTCAGTGCTGATGCAAGAGAACTGAAGCCCTCTTCTGTAATACTGCAGTATGACAGGCTGTAGAGAGAAAAGGAAAATATTATGTATATCCTTTTAGACAAAAGAAAATGTGATGAGAAAAAAAAAGAAAAATAATATTTATATGCATATTCTGTGTGTGTGTGTTAGTAAGTTTTTATGTATGAGAGTGTGTTTGTAAGTCTGTGTATGTCTGTATGTGTGTGTGTGTGTGTGTGTGTGTAAGTTTGCTTGTCTGTGTGTTTGTAAGTGTGTGCGCGTAAGTGTGTGTGTGTATGTGTGTGTGTGTGTGTGTGTATGTGAAAGTGTGTGTAAGTGTGTGTGTACGTATGTGTGTTGGTGTGTGTGTGTGTGTCTGTCTGTAAGGGTGCATGTGTTTGTGTGTTTGTGTATGTGTTTGTGTGTCAGTTTGTGTTTGTGTGTGTGTGTCTGGTTGTGTGTGAAAGTGGGTGTGTATGTAATAAAGATGGAAAATCAGAGTGATTAAAAGTGTTTTCTGGTGGATTAATAGTGACCCTTTACATGTGAAGAGCATGACTAGTCACTGTCACTGTCAAATTCTTTGATAGCAACTCAGTATTTGGCTTGTGATACTCACTTTAGTTTCTCCAGTTTACTATTGGGATCCTCCAGAAGAGAAGAAAGATGCTTCACTCCTGAGTCTCCTGCTTTATTCCCATTCAGCCACAGCTCTCTCATGTGTGAGGGGTTTGATCTCAGTGCTGATGCAAGACAACTGAAGCCCTCTTCTGTAATACTGCAGTTTGACAGACTGTAGAGAGAAAAGGAAAACGTTGTGATAAAAAAATGATGGTGTGTGGGATCAGTACTGTTATAGTTTAGTACACTGAAGCTTATTTAGCACACACCAATGGTCCACAGATAGAGACACCAGACCTGGCCCCAAACCCTTTAGGTGTCTTGAAGCCAGAGCCATTAAGCTTGTTTCCTTGCCTTTGTGCAAAGCCAGCCAGGAACAAAAGGTTTGATTGCTGACCCATGCATGAGATATGCCGAATCCAGGCATACGTAGCATTTATTCAATATAATTAAATTAGGGTTAGAACTCTAACCAGTTTAATTAGCAGTCATATCCCGTAATACTGATACCTCCTATATTGACCCCCAGACACACCCTTCCCCTCCCATATCTCATGTCATTGTTTATATGTTAATTGTACATTATAAGAGACGTGACTCTGAAATAATTATCTTGTGTGTCGTGATATGCGAGTTTATTGTTGTGCTGCGCTGGAATAAAACTATTTCGTACGCTGAACACTTTCCCGAGTTCCTGACTATCTGCAAATCTAATCTTGGACCAAAGACGGACAGCAAGGATCTTTCAGTACTGATTGTGATTGTGAATGAAGTGCAGCTGGGAGTGTGAATGTGACTGAGCCTGTAGCGGAGGTGCGTGAGTTTAAAGTCGGAAAGAGGGGGAAGTGCCAGAGCAGGGTTCAGCGCAGACGTGACACATTTTCCATGAAACAGTTTGTGACATTGTGGTTTCATGATACTCTAAACCAGTGTTTCCCAAACTGGGGTACGAGTAACCCCAGGGGTACACAAAGGGACGTAGGGGTACGCTGGGGGAAAAAATGTGATTACATTTTCAAACTGACCTATAAATAGACACGACATCTTAAATAGTCTGAATATCCCAGTCACAACGCCAAAAATACAATCATGTATACAGTACATTGTAGTGTTCAGCGAAATAATTAAACTGCCAAAAATAGCTACAGGTAGGTTAGTCAAAACATAGGCACAACGGTTGGCTCTTGTCAGAATTCCACTCGCTGATGCCTTGTGTAGAGAAGCGGGAGCTCATTCCAGTTGCTGCACGAAAATGGATAGATGGTTAAAAAGAGTTAATCCCGGTCCATAGAGACACCAACCGCTACTACTAGTAGAAGGCCTTCAATGGAGGATGCACCTGCCGCCACCAGCAACCCAGGTTGCTTTTCCAAGTCTACCATCAGGATCAGGATGTTTGCAGCACTACAGTTGTTGCAAGCCAAGCTACTAGTTTTTTTGTGTGCAAATCAACTCGATGTGACAGACATTGTCAAACGCGACATAACCACGCACCTCAGTGAAAAGACTTTGCCTAGACGTACTTGTGTAAGAGTGGATTCTCAGCTCTGAGGAGAATGAAAACAAAATACAGGCACAGACTGTGTGGAAAACAATTTAAGACTTCGGCCCGACATTGCAGAGTTATGTGCATCCTCTCAAGGACACCCTTGTTATTAACCTGTGGTGAGTGTGTGTGAAAAATATATATATATATGAGGGGGGGGGGGGGTACGTAGCTAGAGATTGAATGTCTGAAGGGGTACGGGACTGTAAAAAGTTTGGGAAACACTGCTCTAAACATTTAATTTCCATCTGAGCGTTTGTTCCAAAATGCACTTGATATTAGTTTTGTAAACTGAGACAACTTCTGCAGTTTGTTCAGGGGGCTTTTATCATTGAAAGGAAGGGTCTTCAAGTCTGTGTGTGTCTGGAACTTTTCATGAAAATTTTAAAAAGTTGTTACGACCGGCTCGTGGGTCGCAACATAAATACGGTAGAGACAGACAATGGTGTAGTTGGTAACAGCAAGACTATTTATTAACGACAAAGATTGAACCAAGGTAAAAGTCTAGAGGTTCTCAAAGATGCGTGGATGCGTGTCGTGGGTATGTAGGTGAGTAGGAGCGTTGCCAAAAGTGTGTGTGAGAGTAGCGGAAGCTGAGAAGGGGACCCCCATCAGGCGTAGCAGTGCTTTTATATCCACACCTGGCACCAGGTGTGGATAATCACCGCACCGGGTCGTAACAAAGTCTATAGGCTTCTGGTGACGCCATGCTGAAGACAGTAGCCTGAAAGTTGAGCTCCGTCCAACCAAATATTTAACAACCTAACTTTTATTGAAAATCTTCAAGCAAACAGGAGATAACAAAAGAGAAAACGAAAATTTGAGACAAAATCAACCTGCTAGTAATGATACTCCTAGCCCTAGCACAGAATCGAAAATACTAGCAGAGCTAGAAAAGCTAAGGTCAGAAAACCGAGAGGGGCATAACCAGACCAAGCTATCCCTTACGAAGCTGGAAACATCAATAGACGAGCTGAAAGGTGAAATGACAAAACTTGAGAAAATAACCACTGAGGCGGAAGACAACGGGAGAAGGTATGATAGAGCTATACGTTATCTGCTACACCGAGAGATGAACCTTTCAGCGAAGATTTGCAGAACAGGACAAGACGCAACAACCTGAGAATATACCGTGTACCATAGGATAGTGAGGGAAAAGATGTGAAGACGTTTGCAAAGAAGGTGATTCAGTCAGTCTTCAAACCAATGCCTGATGTGAATCTGCAAATAGAGCCCACTGCTCTCTAACAACCAAACCTACAGACCCTGCCGCCGCACCCAGGTCCCTCATCGCTAGATTCGTGGATTACTCCGTTAAAGACATGATTCTTCCACAAGCATGGAGCCAAAAAAAACTCATCTACAACAACGAACAAATATATTTCGATCACGACTATTCTCCTGAGTTGCAAAAGAAAAGAGCACAGGTGAGAGAGTTCATTAAACAACTAAAAGTGAAGAACATCAAGGCTAAATGCCTCTATCCAGCACAACTAAAAGTGACCATGGAGTCAGGTGAACAGACCTACCATACGCTCACAGAGGCTCTTCCGACCCTTTTGAAGTTTGATATCCATCCACGAGTCGACGAAAGGGCACAGATGGAAGACGAGATGTCCCGCTACAGGTGGAACAGTGTGGGTAAGAGACGAGAGGAAAAGGTGGGAGTGCTACCAAACGTAGATCTCAGGGCCTTCTTCAGTGAAGCAGAGTGACATCAACGCAGAGTTTTTTTTTTTATATATATTGGATATGCATAAAACCAACAATGTTAGGACAAGTACATTTTTCTTTTCTCAATGGATGGACGGACCTTAACGGAACTGTGCGTGAATACGCAAAATGAGCAGCAACCGCTCCACGAAATGGACGATAGCAGCGCAAACACTATGGGCCTCATTTACTAACAGGATTGCGCCCATTTCAGGCGTAAAATAGCGGGTAAAGACATAAAACCCTATTTCCAAAGGAGGCGCACCTGAGTAAAAGCGCAGATTACCGCTGCTAGGAAGTGGGTGTGGGAAAGTGGGTGTTCGTCGCAAAGAGATGGGAGGAGATGCGTAAAGTGCACCTAAGTATTAGTAACGAAACAAGAGGTGTTTTAGCATGACATATCAGCTGCTAAATGAAAACTATGTGCCTGCGAGAAATTTGAAAAATGTTTATATTTGATATATCATTTAATACAGGCATACAAACTGTCTAGAATTACTGCATAGAATTACAAACTGTCCCACCAGCTAGCTGTTCGGGAAAAGTTCGGCCACGTCTTACCCAGAATCGCCGTTCATTGTATGGTTTAAACGGTATTTCGTAGTTCAGGCACACCGAGTACAGTGCACACCTTCTGCATAGGAGTAACGCGTATCTATTCAGGAAAAGTACTTGTACTCAAAGTACACTAACTAAACTACCGGTAAGTAAATTGTAGAGACAGAGCAGCATATTCATTTCACCTTCCATGTTTATTTTGACGTTATAGCCTCTCAAGCGCATGCTACCCCCAGTGCCATGGCAACCTAGGTAATGTTAAGGGCTCTACTGCAGTTTAATCTGACCCATATTTACATCTGTTGATCTGTTGTATCTCTTCTGCTGGTTTTTTCACCCATTGCTACCGAGGGACATCATCTGGACAGCCTCCCTGCCGTCCCATTCGTGCTGGTTAACGACGCTGAGTTACCGGGTGTAAACGGCGCTGGACTGGTGGTTCTCCTCTGGCTGGCATGGCGCTGGGATACTCCACGTCGGAACTGCTGAATCTCAACCAACCCACTATTCCTGGTTGCATAGACATAATCAGAAACCTTGGACTTCTACGTCGCCCTCGATATATACACAGAGGCTGCCGTCAAACTCATCGTAGAAACTACAGACCTTCTGGTACCTTGCATCTTACACCTGTCAATGTTCAGCCTCAGCTTTCAGATGCTACTCTACGGGACTGTCTCCAAACAACAGACTGGGGAGTTTTTCGGGATGCCGCTGACATCAATGATTACACTGAGGTTGTAAGTGAGAGAGCAACCCAGAACAATCTATTGGCTGTCTCGCTACATCCAAATGACTCTTTTGCTGACAAACGAATAACCCACCCTGATCCTTTGCCTGCTCCACAACAATGCCCAAATGTTTTACACAAGACTGCTTTACTTAACCCTGAGGTTGAATCTTTTAGGCCAACCGGTGTTGACAATGTAATATCCAATGCTGCGGCTGGATGTGCGTCTGTCGGTGCCGATTGCTCCAATGTTGTGAATGTGTCTGATTCGCTATTTAAGTTTAAGGCTCGTAAAGGTCTGGGTGTTGTACACATAAATGCCAGGAGCGTGCTCCAAAAAATTGACTTTTTAAAAATTTGGATTACCAACTCTGATCCTGACGTGGCTGTCATATCGGAATCTTGGTTAAATCCTAATATCAAGGACTCAGATATTGCAATTGTTGGTTATAATGTTTTTAGAACTGATAGAGCTAAACGTGGGGGTGGTGTTGCCATGTTTGTGAAAAACAACTTAAACTGTTCTGTATGCATCTCCACTTCCCTCCCGGGCCAATTTGAGCTGTTAGCCGTAAATATTAATCTGGGTGACTATCCTATCGTCATTGTGGGTGTTTCCCGACCTCCCTCTGCTGTCCCAGAAGCATTACAGAGTCTTTCTGAAAATATTTCTTCTGTGTCTAGCTGCGAAACTGTCATATTAGGCGATTTTAACCTAGATTGGTTCTCACCTGTAGCCAATGAATTTCAAGACCTGTGCTTAGAGTCAAATCTTACCCAATTGGTTACTGAATCCACCCGCCCAAATATGAAAATCCCAAGTAACTCATCTCTGTTAGATCTCATTCTTACTAATAGGCCACAGCACTACCTGCACACCTGTGTGTTTCCCTTGGATTTTAGTGATCACTGTCCAGTGGGCTGCATCAGGGATGGACGGAGAAAGGGTGCTGCCCCTTTAATTGTTTATAAAAGGTCCCTCAAAAATCTTGACGATCAGGCATTTTTATTTGACTTGCTATCCAGCAATCCTACCTCTATAGAGCTTATTCCGGACGTAGGTGTTGCCTTGAGTCATTTCCTGTCGGTTTTTCATGCTGTCACTGACAAACATGCACCTTTTAAGAAATGTAGGATAAAAAATAGTTTTAATCCCTGGTTTACTCATGATATAAGTGAGGCCACTACTAATATAAATAAGGCCTGGGCATTAGCAAGATCCACTGGCTCTGCTGCAGCTTGGCAATCTTTTAGACACCTTCGAAAAAAATGCACACATCTGGTAAAAATGGCCAAATCCAAATACTTTGTGAATCATTTGTCTGCTTGTGGTAGTAATCCAACTAAATTCTGGAAAACAGTTAAGTCTCTTAAAGGGGTTTCCCCACCTACACTACCCCAGCAGATCATGCTGGAAGATAAAGCAATTAATAATCCTAAGGAAGTTTGTAATGCTTTCAATAATCATTTTATCCAATGCGGCACTTTGTTTGACCTTTCTAATTTCCCTGATGTACCGGATGGAGTGCTAGATAACTTCACTGTTGATGCCAGGTCACTGGGAACTGACCCAACCACATCCTTCTCTTTTAGACCAATACAACAGCATGAAGTCCTCTCTGCTCTTCGTAATTCTAAATGTATGAAGAGCTCAGTGGGTGCAGACCAGTTAGACCCACGTCTCTTGAAGCTTGCTGCCCCCATTATAGCCAGACCCCTGACCCACATTTTTAATCTATCACTTTTTTCTGGCTACATTCCTAGCATCTGGAAATCTGCATTAGTGGTGCCCCTTCATAAAGGGGGAGACCCAAATGATATGAACAATTATAGGCCGATCTCCAAGCTCCCATGCCTAGCCAAAATGTTGGAATCCTTTGTAAATGAGCAAATGAGCTCTTTTCTATCTTTAAACTCAATTTTATGCCCCTTTCAATCAGGTTTCAGAGCTGGCCACAGTACCATTACTGCAACAACCCTTGTGGTAAATGACATAGCCTCTGCTGTAGACAAGAAACAATGTTGTGCTGCTTTATTTATTGACCTGTCGAAAGCTTTTGATACAGTAAACCATGAGATACTTTTTGGCAAACTGAACTCCCTAGGATTTGATAATGTCTCCCTCAGATGGTTCAAAAACTACTTCACGGGTAGAACACAATGTATAGATGTTGCAGGCCTTACATCTGAGGCCCTAGTAATTAATTCTGGTGTCCCTCAGGGCTCTATTTTAGGCCCGGTATTGTTCTCACTTTACATTAATAATATCTGTGACCATCTAGAACATTGCAAAGTCCATTTTTATGCCGATGATACAATTTTGTATGCCTCAGCGCCCTCTATAGATCAAGCAGTTTCAAACCTTCAACATGCTTTTGATTGTGTACAGGATTCCCTAAAGTCCCTCAAATTGATGCTGAATGAGTCTAAGACTAAATTCATGATTTTCTCCAATGGTAGAAATAATGTCCCCTCCACCCATAGGATATGCACCCGTTCTGGGACTAATATTGAGCAAGTTACTTGCTATAAATACCTAGGTATCTGGCTAGATGATAGGCTGTCATTTAAATCACATGTTCTTGACCTAGCTAAGAAGGTTAAAATTAAACTGGGTGCTCTTTATAGAATAAGATCTTGTTTTACTTTTGAAAACCGAATGGAAATAGTGCAATCAACAATTTTGTCAGTTCTTGACTATGGTGACATTGTTTACATGTATGCTGCACCCTCTACCTTAAAACTCCAGGACTCTGTTTACCATAGTGCTATTCGCTTTGTTACAGGAGACGCTTTCAGGACCCACCACTGTAACTTATACAAGAATGTTGGTTGGTCCCCTCTAGCAGACAGGAGGGAAAAACACTGTCTTTTATTTGTTTATAAAGCCTTAGTGGGAAAACTGCCTAATTATGTCATGTCACTTTTAAAATTAAAATCCATCTGTCATAATACACGGTCACAGAGCCTCATCTCCCTTGAAATCCCCCTTACAAAAACTAATATAGGTAAAATAGCTTTTAAGTTCTTTGCTTCCCATAAATGGAACACTATTCAAGTGGAGTTGAAATTAACCAAGTATTTGTCTGTCAACCAATTTAAGAGCCTTTTAGATAATAAGGATGTGCCTCAATGCTGTTGTTTTAAATGATTCTCTGATTTAATTTTTTTACTTTATGTTATTTTATTTATTTATTTTTTATACTTAATTTCTGAGTTGTTTAATGTGTTTTTTTTATTTATTTTGTCTGTTTTGTTTTGTTATGGTTTGTTTATTTATTGTTCTTCTGTACTATGTAGCCTCAATCAGGGCATTGCTGCAAAAGAGCCCTGTGCTCAGTCAATTTCTCCCTGAATAAACAATGATGATGATGAACCTACAACTACAGTTTTCAAATGTATCTGCCTAGGGCAGCGTTTTTGAAAAGCATGGTTTTCAGTGTTGGAATACGCCGTTTTAAAGTAAGGGGTGTCGTGTATTCCTACCAGACTATTTAACGGGATGCTATGGAGCAGTTAACCTGGATATTAACTATCCTAGCTATCTCTAGCTTAGAGACCCATCTTAACAGTTTGCAGTTGCCTGTGTGTGATTAACTCATGTTAATATGTGTGAATATGAACTTTCTTGTGAACATAAACTCGTTAATATGAAGCTGCACAGGCACCCTGAGGGGTGACCATAGCAACCCAGAAACTCAATGTTCGCTGAAAAGTTTAATTTCCCCAAATCAGCTCACCAATAAAAAACGTTTAATGTGGACGGAAGGGCTAAACGGAGAAATATTTATGAGTTTCTATATTTACCTCGGTTAGTTTGCTGTAACCTCGTGAACCAAAAGCTCTAATTCTAATTTTAGCTCATCATCCACGGTGGAACACACAGACTCTTTCTTCCCTATATTAGTGGAGCGCTAAATAACACTAATGGGCGGTGTTAGGCGCAGATGACGCGATGAGGGTTCTTGTTTGATAAATAGGATGCAAAATACCGTGCGTTATTTGCGGTTTGGCAAAGGCGCAGATTAAGCTGCGGTCGCAATGTTAGTAAATGAGGCCCTATGACTTTACTTTCTCGTCACAGGTGCATGGCAGCTACTCTAGACTGGACATGTTCCTGATGTCTGGATCAGATCTATACAGGGCCAGTGTTTGTAAAATAGAGCCAATCACTATATTAGATCATGCCCCAGTCATCTTGAAGATAAATATAGGACCAAATAAACAATTAAAATACTGGAGACTCAACGTCTCATTGCTCAATGACGAATTAGTTAAGGAAGAAATACACAAAGATTTAATAAATTACTTTGACATAAATGATAACGGAACTGTCTCCCCCTCCATCTTATGGGAGGGGGCTAAAGCAGTGATGAGGGGAAGCATTATCGCTATTTCTTCCAGGCTGAAAAAGCAAAGGTTAGCTCAACAGGATAAATTAGAGAGAGAAATTAAGAAACTGGAGACAGAGCATCAACAATCCAAGAAGCAGGAAGTACTGCAAACATTGAAAGAAACTAGGAAAAAACTGGATGACCTGTTAACCTACCAAACAGAGGGAGGAGCATTGCGATTCATAAATAGAAAATACTATGAAATGGGAAACAGAGCAAGTGGCTTACTGGTTTTCCAGCTGCGGAAAGCTCAATCCAGCAGGACAGTGCACAAAATTAAGGGCCCAGACAGTGACAAGATATTAACACAACCAAAATATATTAAAGAGGCCTTTGCTTCATACTATAGAAGGCTATATGAAGAGGAAGCAGACCCCAATAAAAATGAGAAGATGGAGTCATTTTTTAAATCAATTAAACTGGCAAAATTAACATCAGAAGAGGCAAACATGAAAATATCGTAAAACTTAAAAATAATAGATCTCCAGGTATCGATGGTTTCTCAGGAGAATACTACAAAGCATATGTGAATGAGCTGACCCCAGTTTTATGCAAAGTTTATAACTACGCACTAACAAATGAGGATCCGCCTGGGTCGTGGTCAGAAGCAATAATAAGTGTCATCCATAAGGATAATAAAGACCCAACCCAATGTGCACCCTATCGTCCAATCAGCCTCTTATGCGTAGATCTTAAAATACTTACCTCAATTATAGCGAAGAGAATTCAAAACTACATACATAAACTTGTGAAACCAGATCAGACCGGTTTCATTAATAATCGCCAGGGCGTTGATAATGTCATAAGAGCCCTGAACTTACAAGCAAGTGCAGCCAAAAGGGATACTCCTTCAATGCTTCTCAGCTTAGATGCTGAGGAGGCATTTGATAGGGTTGACTGGACCTTTCTCCAGCAGACCCTCAGATATATGGGCTTCAATAATACATTTGTCAAGTGGATTGGTATATTTTATAAAAAACCTAGATCCAAAGTCAGAGTAAACGGTCATTGCTCCGACTTCTTCCCCCTGGGGCGTGGTACCCGCCAGGGAGATTCTATGTCCCCTTCTCTATTCGCATTGAGCCACTAGCAGAATTAATAAGAACCAATCCCCTCATACAAGGCATATCCGATGAAGGAATGATTCAACATAAACTAGCTTTATTCGCAGATGACATACTATTATTCTTAGAACGCCCCATGGTCTCTATTCCTGCACTTCTAAATAGCTTAAATGATTACAGTGCTGTGTCAGGATATAAGATCAATGCAAACAAATCTGAAGCCATGATGATAAGTGGTGAATGGCCTTCACAATTAGATGAGTTGGTCTCTTTTAGGAGATCTAAGCAGGGATTTAGATATTTGGGTGTTATTCTCACTCCAAAACCAACACAACTATATTCTGAAAACTATAGCAGACTGGTTAGAGAGATCAATCAAGATCTTACCAGATGGGATGTATTGCCCTTGTCACTTTTGGGTCGGATAGAGTCGGTGAGAATGAATATCCTACCAAGACTCCTTTTCCTGTTTCAATCTCTGCCTATTCTAGTTCCACAATCCATATTTAAGCTGCTTGAAAAACTTATATCTAAATTCATATGGCAAAACAGGAGGCCCAGAATCCGTCTGAAAATATTGATGACAAGCAAAGAGAAAGGAAGACTGGGTCTACCTAATCTAAAAATGTATTACTGGGCAGCCCAGCTTAGAGCAATAGTGGCGTGGATGGTCAAGGATGAGGAGACTGGGTGGGTATCTATTGAACAGAACTCTTTACCAGGGATATCAATATCTACTCTTCCATTTCTAAGTCAGCAGTCTCAGAAAAAAATCAAAATAGATAACATATGGGTCAAAAACACACTAAAGGTCTGGAACAATGTCCAAAAGCAACTAAAGGGATCTGTAGCCTTGTCGAGGGCAATGCCCATACTAGGAAACATAGAGTTTCTCCCATCTTTGGTTGATAATACCTACAGAAGATGGGCTGAGAAGGGACTAAAAATTATGAATCAATTATTTGATGGAAATACTTTTAAATCTTTTTCACAACTCCAAGACAAATTTGACTTGCCCTCAAGTGACCTATATAGATATCTACAGATACGACACTACATTACAAAGCACACAGACTGGGAAAGTATTAAAAGAGACCCTATTAATATTGAGATCCACTTCATACTTAGTTTTCAGCATACTGTGTCAACAAAACACCAAGTGTCTCATATGTATAAAAGGTTGATGATAGACACATCAGTAACACTTTACATATTAAAGGACAATGGGAAATGGAACTTAACACAACTATAGATGATGACACATGGGAAGATATTTGTACTGCGTGTCACAAGGGGGTTGGTAGTCAGATGTAGAAAGAATTTGACTGGAAGGTGAAGATAAGATTCTTTAGGACTCCTCTGAAAGTATCAGTGTTTAAAAATAATGCCACTGACAAATGTTGGAGAAATTGTGGTATGGTTGGGGACCATACCCACATATTCTGGGATTGTCCCGTGATACAGACATACTGGAAAGGCATCAAGGAAGAGTTGGAAAAAATCATTGGGACTGATATTCCCCTGGACCCTTTGTTTTTTTTTTACTGGAAAAAAAACTCAGGAAGAATTGTTTACTAAGGACCAGTGCTATATGTTACATATTTTATTGATGATTGCTAAAAAAAAATGATTACTATTAACTGGATGAAGCCTACCCCTCCTAAAATAGCTCAATGGATACAAAAAGTCAGACAGGTCAATACAATGGAAAATATGACTGCTATCCTTCAGCTAAAAGTACCTATATTCGTACGAAGGTGGACACCTGTCATTCTTTACCTGAATTAAGAATATCAATCTGCCTAACGTGTGATGTATCTCTGTAAAATGACCCTACTGTATGTATCCAATGTATGTGATGACTAAAAGCCCAACCGTAAGGTGACTGTTTTTGTTTTGTTTTGTTTTGTTTGGTGTGTCTTTTTATTTTATGATTGATGTTGTACCGCAAAAATTGCCTGTAATGATCATCATGGGCAATAAAGTAAAAAAAAAAAAAAAAAATGCGGTCTGTGTGTCTGTAACAATGGGGATATTTTATCAAGAAATTAAACCGTTCAAATGATCCCACAGAACTCATTCCTAGGGAATACTGAAGAATCAAAATGTCTTACCTGAGTGTCTCCAGTGCACAGTTTGGGTTCTCCAGTCCGCTACAGAGTTCTTGGATCCCAATATCTCCAATACTGTTGTCACTGAGATCCACATTTTTCAGTTTTGAAGATGGTTTGCTGAGGATACATGCCAGTGCTGTACAGCTCCTTTCAGTGAGCCCACAGCTATTGAGCCTTAAGGGGAAAACAGCCACCAGTGACTATAAGCTCTATGAAAAGGACACTGCTGCCGTCTGTATATTAGTGTTGTGCTTCTAAACAAATTACAAAATCAGACCAAGGATTGTTGACAACCCAGCCAGATTTGGTTATAACTGCGTGTGGCCCATCTCCTTGGCTGTTGACCACTTCCCACGGTTCTAAAGCCTTTGGAACATTGCATCCAATCAACAACTCCAGATTGGCTTTGAGTTAACTTAAGGCATAAAACTCCCTAAGTTAAGGAAATCTAGAGAGATCATCGTTGGTGGGAATGCTACTTGTGTCTACTGGCATGCTTTCCTGAGTGTATACCTCTGGTAATGCAATAAAGTAGTTCTCATCTACAGCAGAGATCTCTAACCCTGTGATGATGTCTGAGCTAACAGGCTTCTTCTGGGACATAGTTCAGAGCTAGATATTGGCCCACTGTCACTTAAGAAAACCTCTATATTCATTGCACATAGGAAACACCTTTAAGTCGTTCAAAAGACTTAACTAGACTTCCATCCTCCAAAAAGAGAAGAATGGAACTTATGAATGTTAATTAAAAAGAATGTGACGACATCCACTAACCTCAGTGTCTGCAGTCTGCAGTGGGAATCATCCAGTAAAGCACACAGCTGAGTCACTCCCAAGGCTTCTGGCATGAGCCCACCCAGATCCAGCTCAGTCATGAGTAAGGGGTTTGAACCCACAGCTGAAGCAACAGCAGCACAGGCTTCCTCAGCAGCACTCCCCTTCAGCAACCTGTACAAAAAGAGACAATAAATATATCTGTTGTCTGACACAAAACATCATCACTGGTGCTTAAATAAAAAAACACTCAAAAACTTTACAACTTCTGCCAAGGCAGCCTTTTACAGAAATGAAAAAAGCAAGCTGATCAGTCACATATGTGTTTTTCTCATGGGAAAGGAAGCACTGCTACCCACTAGTATAGTCTATTGATTCAATAAGTCTGCTTGGCCTGGTGCAGCAGCTTTAAATCTAGCAGGCTGAGTTTTCACTGCAACAGTTGAGCTCATCTTGTCACTTTCAATATAATGTTCATCTATGGTCATTAGTGATGCCCAACAGCTTAAAATATGAGGTGTGGTTAGTAAATAAAGAGACTAATGCTTTAAGTTAATTGCAATGAAGAACCATTGTTATAGTCATAGAACCTGTATATACTCATAATAACAGTCTAATTTTTTTTTGTAATGTATTTGAAACTCTTTGTAATATTCTTGGTCTTGATATACATTTACCTGAGATTGTTCAGTTTACACCGAGGGTCCTCCTTTAGGTCTAAAAGCAGTTTGACTCCTGATTCCCCTGGATCATTTCCTCTGAGATCCAGCTCTCTGAGATGATTGGGATTTAACCTCAAGGCTGAAGCCAGACTAGCATAGCCCTCCTCTGTGATACTGCAGTGTGAGAGTCTACAGGGATAATATAGTCATAATTCAGTCAAGGCAAACACAACAAGACATTTGCAGTATATTTAAAGTAAGATTATTTTTGTAGATTATTGAGGGGATCAGTAGTTTACTACATCAGGTACATTGGATGACAGAGCATTTGAAAGGTTGAAAATAATGCACACTGAGGTGGTATTCCCACCCAGAATGCAGTACTAAATGCATGGTGCTATGGTCAAGGTGTCACAGAACGTCGGAAGACACAGAGATTGCAGGTAGGTGGGAGTTTATTGAAACCAGCCAGTACAGGGTTCACAGGGGGAAAAAACGGGAAAAAACACAAAAGCAACTCGGGATAAAAAAGCCAAACAGTCCAAGTCCAAACGGGAACGCACAAAAGACAAAAATCTAAAACTATAACGAACAAAAGATCAAAATGTGCGTTATAGTGTGTGTGTTTAAGTGTATGTGTGTAATAAAGATGGAAAATCAGTGATAAGAAGTGTTTAATGGTGGATGATTAGTAGTGGCCCTTTACATGTGAAGAGCATGATAAGTCACTGTCACTGTCAAATTCACTGATATCAACTCAGTATTTGGTCTTGTGATACTCACTCTAGTTTCTCCAGTTTACAGTTGGGATCCTCCAGAAGAGAAGAAAGATGCTTCACTCCTGAGTCTCCTGCTTTACTCCCATTCAGCCAGAGCTCTCTCATTTGTGAGGGGTTTGATCTCAGTGCTGATGCAAGATAACTGAAGCCCTCTTCTGTAATACTGCAGTTTGACAGGCTGTAGAGAGAAAAGGAAAATATAATTTATTTTAATTAGACACATTTTATTTTAGATGAGAATTAAAAATAAATAAATTAATACATATTTATACAGTATATATATATATATATATTTTATGTGTCTGTGATTGTAAGTTTTTATGTATGAGTGTGTCTCTGAAAGTGTACGTTTGTTTGTATGTGTGTGTGTGTAAGTATGTGGGTGTGTATGTGTCTGTGTTTGTAATCGTGTGCGTAGGTAAGTGTGTGTGGGATTGTAAGTGTGTGTGTGTGCAAATGTGTGCAAGTATGTGTGTTGGTGTGTGTGTGTGTGTGTGTGTCTGTAAGTGTCTATGTGTGTGTGTGTAATGAAGATGGAAAATCAGAGTGATAAGAAGTGATTACTGGTGTATTAATAGTGACCCTTTACATATGAAGAGCATGATAAGTCACTGTCACTGTCAAATTCACTAAAAGCAACTTAGTATTTGGTCTTGTGATACTCACTGTACTGTTTCGAGTTTACAGTTGGGATCTTCCAGAAGAGAAGACAGATGCTTCACTCCTGAGTCTCCTGCTTTATTCCCATTCAGCCACAGCTTTCTCATGTGTGAGGGGTTTGATCTCAGTGCTGATGCAAGATAACTGAAGCCCTCTTCTGTAATATTGCAGTTTGACAGGCTTTAGAGAGAAAAGGATAATATTATTGTAAAAAATAAATGCAGAGATTTCAGTGTTCTTTTAAACTTGATGTAGCGCCCCTTTGCTGTCCTGGCAATTAATAGTAGCTAACCTGAGTTCTTTAAATAATCTCTAACTAGTATAAATGTGTGTTTACTTTGTCTTTACACTATGGATATTAATTACTATATAACATGACTATTATGACTAATAGACAATTACTCACCTTTAAATGTATAGTTTTTAACTTAACTTAGTGTATTTCAGTCACACAATATACTAATATAAGTGTTCACCTTTTCAAACAAGAGTTATGGCTATGCACAAAACTTTAGGCTAATGCAAATAACCGTTCAAATGCAACACAGATAAAGTTAACTATTTACTTAGAAAAATATATTTACATCTGTAAAAAAGTATTAATTAACAAAATAATTGTTCTTGACAGTTCAATTACCACTTTACTTCAATATGGCAATACTTCAATGTCTCTGGTGACCACAAACCCAAGAGCAAACAGTTTCAATAACACAAAATATTAAAACATTTTAACCTAAAGCCATATATCTGTCAGTAATATGACTAAATAATACTCTGTATGGGAACCCAATGTGTTACCAGAGTCCTACGGTGCAGGCCTGACTCGAAGCTCGGATCGTAGAAGACAGAAACATAAAAGCTACTTTGCGCCAGTCCCATTGAAGAAAATCAAATAACGCAACAATGGCCGCCGCCTCTGCAAGCGGCTGAGTTTGTAGAAAGGAGAGATGTCTTCTAAGCAGCTCACCCGAGATGTATGGCGACCTGAGTTGTCGACTGTCTGGATTCCTCTGTCCCTTGGTCTCTGTGTGGTTAACTTGGCAGTCCGGACGATGCATGTTCAAAGTTTCCGAGAAGGCTACACTTGTGCAAAGTGATAATAAGCTAGCACTAGCCGAGTTAGCCTTCTGTGTGAATCGGTGGCTCAGTCCGCTGAGTTCTCCGAAATAACTTCACATAACACGACTACACTACTGTACAATGTTCTAAAAAGAGTCATTAGTCGTTCGTCTAACAGACATTTACAGTTGTACGCTTAACTGAGTGTATTACCCACGTTAAAACTTTAGCTGTGCCATGGAGCAAATCTCAACATGTTTCCTCGCTTTCGCTGCAGCTTCGTACTCCTCTCTAGGCTAACGTTTCCATTACGTTCCAATCACTCCCCCTTGACACGTGACCAACAACTCAGATATCATTGGCTTAGAAAATAAACGTTATGAAAACTCTTACATTTGAATTTATTTTCTTACAGTATTCAAAATAAAATACATTGAAAACATTTCCAGCATCAGGAACTTAGAATAAAAGAAATAAAATACATTTCAAATCAGGTAAATTCTATTTATTAACTTATTCTATGTATATTATTTATTACTTCCTATTTATGAATCTATGAACTTTAAACATCTAGCCTAATTTTCCATAGGGCTACATTTAGTTTTGCAAATGCTTTCACGTTCAGGACTAGGACTAAGACTAGGCTCCAGTTGAGTAGGCTGAGGCTGAGACTGAGACTGAGACTGAGGCTGAGGATGAGGTTGAGGATGAGACTGAGGCTGAGGCTGAGACTGAAACTGAGGTGAGTGTGTGTGTGTGTAAATGTGTTAGTATGTGTAAGTGTAAGTGTAAGTGTATGTGTGTGTGTGTGTGTGTGTGTGTGTACGTGTGTGTGTGTGTGTGTTTACGTGTGTGTGTAAGTGTGTATGTAGTGTTAAAAACAGATTAAGTTTGTTCCTTTTGTTCCCTGTGATCCACTTCATGTGGAGTTGGGTGCAGTTGTCTGACTCGTGTTCAAACGGATCAGATCTTTTCAGCTCGTCCTGTGCCACCACCTCTCAGAGTTTTCTGCTCTAGTCATGAATCTGTTGTTTTCAAAGGATATTTTAATTTTGTCTTCTTAGGTTTCACTAAAGTCATGGTCGTACTGCTGCAACAGTAGCTCCTCCAGGTTTGCAATAGAAACTCTGTTTGCCGTGACTTTAGGACAGCTATCCATGCAACATCCATTTAGAGGACTGTTGACAACCCAGCCAGATTTTGTTATAACTGCGTGTGGCCCATCTCCTTGCCTGTTGACCACTTCCCACAGTTCTAAAGCCTTTGGAACATTGCTGCCAATCAACAACTCCAGATTGGCTTTGACTGTAAGAAGGTTCAACTCCCTAAGGTAAGGAAATCTAGAGAGATCATCATTGGTGGGAATGCTACTTGTATCTACTGGCATGCTTTCCTGAGTGTATACCTCTGGTAATGCAACAGTGATAAAATAGTCATAATTCAGTCAAGGCAAACACAACAAGACATTTGCAGTATATTTAAAGTAAGATAATTTTTGTAGATTATTGGGGGGGATCAGTAGTTTACTACGTCAGGTACATTGGATGACAGAGCATTTGAAAGGTTGAAAATAATGCACACTGAGGTGGTATTCCCACCCAAAATGCAGTACTAAATGCATGGTGCTATGGTCAAGGTGTCACGGAACGTTGGACGACACAGAGATTGCAGGGAGGTGGGAGTTTTTTTCAAACCAGCCAGTACAGGGTTCACAGGGGGAAAAACAGGAAAAAACACAAAAGCAACTCGGGATGCAAAAGCACACAAACGTGAACGCACAAAACATCAGAACTCAAAAACTATAACACACAAAAGTTAGATTAGGGATAACTGGGATTAAACTAGAACGACCTGGGTGTCATGGAGATCATGGAAACACTGGACCTGACGGTGCAGGAGCGCGGGACCAGAACTAAGACTAAACGACCTGGAAGAGGAGAACACTGGCGTAGCAGCGGAGGTCGGGGATCCGGAGCGTGTATCATCTTGAGGTATAACCCATAAGTGATGCGAGCGTGATGCGAGAACCGACAAGGGAGTGAAGCGAGTGAGGAGTTTAAGTAAGGAGAGTGCCAGGTGTGTGGGATCAGTACTGATTGTGAATGAAGGATCTTCAAGTCTATGTGGGTCTGGAACTTTACATGAAAATTTGAAAAAGTGTGATGTGTGTCTGTAACCATGGGGATATTTGATCAAGAAATGAAACAGTACAAATTATCCCACAGAACTCATTCCTAGGGAATACTGAAGAATCAAAATGTCTTACCTGAGTGTCTCCAGTGCACAGTTTGGGTTCTCCAGTCCGCTACAGAGTTCTTGGACCCCAATATCTCCAATACTGTTGTCACTGAGATCCACATTTTTCAGTTTTGAAGATGCTTTGCTGAGGATACATGCCAGTTCTGTACAGCTCCTTTCAGTGAGCCCACAGCTATTGAGCCTTAAGGGGAAAACAGCCACCAGTGACTAAAAGCTCAATGAAAAGGACACTGCTGCCGTCTGTATATTAGTGTTTCTAAACCAATTTAAAAATCAGGCAAAAAGGGTTCCCATAGAACTCATTCCCATCTTTTATGCGCATTCATGAAAATTCAGCTGAATAAAATGCGAATCAGTGCATTTTCATCATCTGTATTATGCAAATTCAAAATGGACACTCTCCTAATTAAGGAAGGAGTCGTGAACAGCTTTGGGATCACAACATAAGGTTGTCAGGCCAACTTTAACAGGAAAATGTAAATAAATTGCAACAAATGCAAATTCATGCGAATGAACCCATTTAATTGAAACTTAGTTGCATTATACCAGAACGTCGAGTAAATCCACCCCCCTCTAGCAAATCAAATGATTACTCGCATTTCAAGTGTTTCCAGTCAGGGTTTATCATTCAAAATGTGCATTAAAAACACAGCTAGTGTCATTAACCCCTCCCTTTCTGAGAATACACACTGCCACCATACTTACTGAGCCTTCTGAGATTCCTCCACTACTGGCTGAAGCCTGAGGAAAGCTTCATCAGATCTGATGTACTTCTTCAAGTCAAACACATCCAGCTTCTGTTCTGATGTCAGCAGCACAAACACTAGAGCTGACCACTGGGCAGGTGAGAGTTCAGCTTCAGAAAGTGTCCCAGGACTCAGGAAGCTCTGGACCTCTTCCACTAAGGAGTGATCATTGAGTTCATTCAGACAGTGGAAGAGGTTGATCACCCTTTCTGATGAAGGAACATCCCTGATATTTTCCTTAATGTAACTGATTGTTTCTTCATTGCCCTTCTTATTTTGTCCTCTCTGTAGTAGGCCATGCAGGAGAGTCTGGTTAGACTCCAGTGAGAGGCCAAGAAGGAAACGGAGGAATAGGTCAAAGCGTCCATCTTCATGCTCTAAAGCTTTGTCCACGGCACTCTTGTGTAAGATGATCATGGATTTGTGTACTGATCTCATTTCCCAAAGCTGAAAGCCTTTTCTGAGGGCTTGATTTGGAGAAATTAGGTCTTTCCTTTTCATTATTAACATCAGAAACACATACAAAGCTGCAAGATACTCCTGGACACTTAAATGCACGAAGCAGAACACCTTTCCTTGATAAAGCCCTGATTCTTCTCGAAAGATCTGGGAGCAGATGCCAGAGCATACTGCTGCCTCTCTGACATCAATGCCAGACTCTTTTAGGTCTTCTTCATAAAAAATCAGATTACCCTTCTCTAACTGTTCATATGCCAACTTTCCAAGGCCAAGGATAACTTTCTTGTTCCACTGTGGATCAAGGTCATGAACATTTTCAAACTTTAGGCTCCTCTGTTTGGTTTGGAAAATAAGGAAATAGGTGTACATCTCTGTCAAAGTCTTTGGAATCTGTCCACCTCCTGAAGAGCCAAGAATCACCGTAAGAACAGTAGCAGCAATCCAGCAGAACACTGGTATGTGACACATAATGTGGAGACTCCTTGATAATTTGATGTGAGAGATGACTTTGCTGACAAGATTCTGATCACTGATCCTCTTCCTGAAGTACTCTTCCTTCTGTGGGTCATTGAACCCTTGTACCTCTGTGACCCGGTCAACAGACTCAGGTGGGATTTGATAGGCTGCTGCTGGTCGAGAGGTAATCCAAAGTAAAGCAGAGGGGAGCAGGTTACCCTTGATGACATTTGTCAGGAGTACATCCAATGAAGTGACCTTTGTCACATCAGTCAAACTTTCATTTTTCTGAAAGTCTAGTTGGAGTCGACATTCATCCAGACCATCAAATATGAACAACGCTTTGTACTTCCCTTCGCTGGGAAAGGTTAACTGCTTTATTTCTGTGAAAAAGTGGTGGAGGAGATCCATCAAAGAGAGCTGTTCTTTTTCTCTCATGAGGTTGAGCTCCCTAAAAAGTAGTGGAAATATGAAGTGGATATCCTGGTTTTCTTTTCCCTCTGCCCAGTCCAGGATGAACTTCTGAACTGAGACAGTTTTACCAATGCCAGCAACTCCTTTTGTGACAACACTTCTGATTGGTTTGTCTTGGCCAGGTAAGGGTTTAAAGATGTCACTGCATCTGATTGATGTTTCCTGTCCAGCTGGTCTCTTGGATCTTGACTCAATCTGTCTGACTTCATGCTCTTCATTTACTTTTCCACTTCCTCCCTCTGTGATGTAGACTTCTGTGTAGATCTTTTCTAGAAGAGCAGAGCTTCCTTGCTTGGGTATTCCTTCAAAAACACTCTGGTACTTGTTCTTGAGATTTCTTTTCAGCTCGGTCTGACAAACTACGTCCAGCTTATCTATTTCAAATATACAACAAAAAACATAATACTGTTTTGCAAGCCACTGACATTGAGGGCAAACAATAACTGTTTCTATTTTTCCTTATTTTAGCTAAGTGATGCAAACAAATGCAAATGTACATAAAGAAAGAATTCTTACTTTCTTGCAGTTTGTCAGCGAGATCTTGCTGCTTCATATTCCTAAGGAAGTGCAGTGCCATCTTCAGAGCCGCTTCTCTGGCTTCACTCTCATCCTCCTCTTTACTCTCAAAGTTTTCTTGGTAATCTGGACTCAGCATCCTCTTGAATCTCTTCAGCTCATTCTTCACAAAGGTGATGATCTTCTCCTCTAACACCTAAAGCAAAAATAGTGCATTGCATTACAGAACGCTAATAGACTACTTACATTTACCTTAACCCTAAATCTGGTATATGTAAGTACAAAGGAATGTTCTATTACTTAATGATTCTCAGTATGACATATTCTAATACACTGCATTCATTAGTGTCATTACAATATTGAAAGGCCACTGTGAAAAAGTGGGACAGCAAATAATAACTAAGGATTTGCTGGAGCAGAAGCGCAGTGGCAAACTGGCCTCCTCGCAGGAAGACATAGACCAACATCTGAAGCAGACATACAGCGACCCCGCAAGAGAGCAGGAGTTGGGAGAGTGTAACAACCTCATAGAACCCCCTGAACCAGAAGTGCAGTTCGACATGTCGGAGCTGCAGCTAAAGGAAGTCAGGGAGGTTGTCCGCAAAGCAAGGGCAAGCTCTGCACCAGGACAGAGTGGCACTTCATACAAAGTTTATAAGAACTGTCCCAAACTCCTGCTGCGTCTGTGGAAAATCCTGTGAGTCTTCTGGACAAGAGGGAGGATCCCTGAACAATGGAGAGTGGCTGAAGGGGTATGGATCCCGAAGGAGGAAAACTCCACTCAGCTAGACCAGTTCCGCATCATCAACCCTGCTGTGTGTTAAGGCAAAGGTTTTCTTCAGTGCTGTTTCCAAACAGCTGTGTACCTACCTGGCAAAGAACACATACATCGACACATCTGTCCAGAAAGGCGGCATTCCAGGAATGTCAGGATGTCTGGAGCATACTGGTGTGGTGACACAGCTCATTCGGGAGGCCAGAGAGAACAAGGGCAACCTGTCAGTGTTGTGGCTTGACCTGGCAAATGCATTCGGTTCCATTGCACACAAGCTGGTTCAGCTCACCTTAAGAAAACATCATGTACCCAGCAGGTGACCTCATCGCTGATTATTACAGCAATTTCAGGATGAGGGTCTCTTCAGGAGCAATAACATCCAGTTGGCACAAGGTGGAGATCGGTATCAACACAGGGTGTACTATCTCTGTGACATTGTTCTCCCTAGCCATGAACATGCTCACTAAGTCTGCTGAGCCAGAGTGCAGAGGACCCCGCACGAATTCCGGACAACGGCAACCACCCATCAGGTTATTCATGGATGACCTCACGACAGAATCAGTCCCAGGCTGCCGGTGGATTCTGAAGGGACTTAAAAAGCTGGTGGAGTGGGCCCGGATACGTTTCAAACCCGCCAAATCCAGATCAATGGTGCTGAGGAAGGGAAGGTGGAGGACAAGTTCCGGTTTAACATCACAGGCACAGCCATTCCAACTATTACAGAGAAGCCAGTCAAGAGCTTGGGCAAGGTTTTTGACTGCTCTCTGAGAGACACACCATCTATCCAGTTGACCTGCACTGAGTTGGATGGCTAGCTGAAATCCGTGGACAAGTCAGGCCTACCTGGGAAGTTTAAAGCCTGGGTCTACCAACATGGCATTCTTCCCAGGATCCTGTGGCCCCTCCTTGTCTACGCGGTCCCTATCTCAACAGTTGAGACCTTGGAGAGGAAAGTCAGCAAACACCTCCGGAGATGGCTTGGATTACCAAGGAGCCTGAGCAGCATTGCACTGTACGGGAAGACCAACAAACTGCGACTGCCTTTCAAATCCTTGGAGGAGGATTTCAAGGTAACTAGAGCCAGAGAAGTGGTTCAGTACAGGGAGTCAAGTGATCCGAAGGTGGCTAAAGCAGGGATCCAAGTGAGGACTGACAGGAAATGGAGGGCAGAGGAAGCGGTTCAAGAGGCAGATGCAAGGCTGCGTCACAGAAGCCTGGTGGGAATGGTCACACGAGGTCGAGCAGGGCTAGGATCCTTTCCAACTCCCCAAATGAACACCAGGGGGAAGGAAGGGTGACAACTTGTTCAGGAGGAGCTGAGAGCAGCAGTGGAGGAGATGAGAACCTGCAAGGCAGTGGGAATGAAGCAACAGGGAGCTTGGACGAGGTGGGCTTTGGAAAGCCGAGCCTCACCGCATCAAATTCCGCATCTAGGCAGTGTATGACATGCTTCCAAGCCCGTCAAATCTGCACATATCAGCGCAGGACTGGCGTGGGCAAAGCAGTTCCGACCCTCCAAGAATACCATCGCCTTTGTCAGAGCTGGGGACAAGCCAACTCCTGCCAGAAGAACATCATCTGCAGACATCCTGACGTCTGCAAGAGACTGGCAGTTGTTGGTGGACCTTGAACATCAGCTGAAGTTCCTTAGCCATATTGCAGTCACCACCCTGCGACCAGACATTGTCCTTTTGCAGTGCTGCTGGAGCTGACAGTCCCGTGAGAAAGATCGCTTGGAAGAAGCCTTTGAGAGGAGGCTCTCCAAGTACGTAGGACTGGTCAGTGACTGCCAGCAGTCTGGCTGGAGAGCAAGGTGTTTCCCTGTGGAGTTTGGATTTGCAGCCCGTTCCTTGGCCAGAGCCTTCAGTAGTTTAGGCATCGAGGGTGAGAGAAAGAGGAGAGCCATCCGCAGTACCACCGATGCGGCAGAGAGAGCCTCAAGATGGCTGTGGCTCAAAAGAGGGGAGCCATGGAGTCATGGTAGCTAGCTAGCCATCTGGACACAAGCTGGGGTCTGATCAGCCCCGACTGGGTCACCTGGAGGAGGGCATATGATGTTGAGACCCGAAACGTCCAATGATACCAGGAACATCACTGAAGATGTGTCCAGATTAGGCATCAGTAGATGTATGTACACAGTAACAGAATGCCAGGTAGCTAACCCTCCACACATATTATTATGATATATAAGTGTATATATGATTATCATCGTGGCTGGTATTGGATTTGTTGTGGTGTACATCTGTTTAAGAACACTGTAGAAACATGCTGCTGAATGAACTATATATAGGGTAGAGATGTCAACAACAGTTGGCAGCTGGACCCTGGGAGAGAGTAATGAGATTAAAAACTACTGCATGACCAGTGCAGAACATTTAGACATACAGTGGAGTCTTATGTAACCCATGACCATATGTTAACATATGTTGACCTGAAACTCCCTCCCTATTAGATTGAAAATGTTTACAGAGATACAAAAGAGGTCAATATTAATCAATATGGAAATATGCACTATACCAATCAGAAATTTGGAATCACCCAGAAATTTACAAATTTTTTGAAAAATTGTGAAGACGGTTACAAGTTAAGAAATAATGATTTCTGATTGAAGCAACAATTATGTGTGTGTGTGTGTGTGTGTGTGTGTGTGTGTGTGTTATGCTTGCAGAGATTCTGATGTCTTGAACAACCTGCAGATTTGTGCCTCCTGCCTCTCATTATCTCCTGGTTAACGCTAGTGTGTGTGTGTGTGTGTGTGTGTGTGTGTGTGTGTGTCCGTGTGTGTGTGTGTGTGTGTGTGTGTGTGTGTGTGTGTGTGTGTGTGTGTGAGTGTGTGTGTGTGTGTGTTTGCCTCTCTTTATCTCCTGGTTAACTCTAGTCTGCACTGTTCTGTGAAGGGTGTTGTGCACACCTTGGAAGATATTTTCAGTAACCAAATTTCTTGCATGTATTAACTTTCTTTGTACAATCAGCAACACCTTATTTGAAAGGGTCGACATGAGAATGACATGCCACTGTCATAACCATAACATGACATAACATGCCATAATATGCCTAATGATTTAACTTATATACTTATAACTATATCTATAATTATGGTCATCTGATTTTAATTGAAAATGTACATTTGTGAGTTATTCCTTATACTTTTGTGTGGTGGTGTATATTACTAAATATGAACATATACTCCATAGCAGCACTGCATTAAATGTGTGCATTAAACCTGGAATATGTGCTTCAGATCCCCATGTTGACTCTGGGTGAACTGGTCACTGACAGCATCTGGTTTACATTCCTCCATTTGGCTTCTGGGGATGGAAAATCAAAGTGAAGAAATATGGAGCTAACCTTTAAACATCAACAAAAGCACAGTTGACACTTATTAAAACTACCCAGCTTGCTAACTCATGTACTTTGGCGATATATTTGGCAACACTGTGCTGTAAAAGCTGATCTTTCTTTTCCACAGGGTTTCGAGCCTATAACAGAATCCTAGTGAATAGACTGAGTGGCTTATCAAAACAAAAGATGTTGAGATGACAAAACCATACCTCAAAAACTGTTAACTTGCATCATGTGCCTTTCAGTAACATATGATGTTAAATGTATCCAGATTAGTTTTCTCCCTTGCCTCTAGGTTTTTGGGTCTGCACTTGTTCTGTCTATTCTATGCTGTACTTATTTCAGAAATAATTTAGTAAATTGATAATTTGGAGTTTTTAGTCTGATTTCATTGCAAATTACAAATACTTTACTGATATGCTACCAAACGCATCTCAAGAGGTCTCTCCCGCTAAACATGCAGGGATGGATTAACGAACGGGCCTACCGGGCCCAGGCCCAGGGGCCCATGAGCTCAGGGGGCCCCTAGGCCAGAGCCTCTGCGTGAAGTCGCTGTTATGTATCTTATTTGTGGTTGAAAAAGGTGTATTTTATTCATTTGCTAATGGCTTTAATTGAGTGTACCTGTGCTGTGTTAGAAAAAGCTAGATTAATGCGACGTGATCAAGCATGACTTTTTGGGAGTGCTGAGGATACCTTATGCTATATATTCCCTCAAAATGGCAAACCTGTCTCTGTCATGGTTTTCATAATTTTTAGGGGGAATCGTCAGTAGCAATCTATAACAAAATTATACTGTATGCTTATCGTACATACACTATAGAAACTATAAAAAAACTGATTCAATTAAATGAATAATTTCTTATTTTCTTTGTTATTTTTGTCATATAAAGATATGCAATGATGATTGCTGGGTAATATGTATCTTGTTGTCCAATGTCAAGTCTCTAATTGATCATGTGATGAGACGATACGATATAGCTAGTTTAGGCGCATAATCTGAAAGTCAAGACCTACAAGCAGGCACAGTAGGCTACACCTGCCGGACGACGCCTTTCAAACATAAAAGTGGTGATGCATGATTCGATTTTTCAATGGACAGGATAGGCAGCCCATTCAGCCTCTCCTGCCCCATGCTGCCCCTCAGGTAAGTCTTAATCAGTTTCAATTTGGAAAAGAATCACTCGGCTGTTGCCCTGTCACATGTAATGTCAGAAACAATAGCAGGGCAGTGCACACCTCACCGAAGTTGGATGTTACAGAGTAAACTTTGACCTGTTTTCTTTCCCAATACAATAGCCAAAGTATCTAATTCGACCGTAAAATCCAACACATTGGTTGTGTTTGTGTGTGCGTGTGCGTGCGTGCGTGTTTTGCGGGCACACAATAATTTTTTTCGCGGAGGGGGGGGGGGGCCTTTAACATGTCCAGGCCCAGGGGCCCGTGGTTTCTTAATCCGTCCATGTAAACATGTCTATCACAAAAAATAGCACCCATGATTTACTACAGAGGCATTTTCACCCAAAATCTGACCGACTATTCTTAAAAAGGGGAACCTGGAAGGGGAGAGGTATTTTAAATTAAATACAATTACAAAGTATTTATAGAAAAAAATCTTAGTTTGTAAATTAAATACAGTTGCAAAATATTTATAGACAGACACCTTGTTTCTTGACCAAATATCTGTTGTGTCACCATTCACTATTTGTTGACTTCCTAGCATACCCGTCCTAGTGTACTATTGTGTAAGTCTGTGTGACAGTATACCTTTTTAAGCATACCCTTGACATGAGTCTGTTTCATGGACTTGCCTTGATGCATTTGTAGCATCTTCATTTTGGAAGTTGACGGTGTCATCTTTTGACCGGTCACTCTTCATGGACACACAAGTGGGCGCAGGTGATGGAGGTCTCTCCTGACGGACGTGTCTATCACACAAAATAGCACCCATGATTTACTACAGAGGCATTTACACCCAAAATCTGACTGACTATTCTGAGAAATGGGAAGCTGGAAGGGGAATGTTGGTATTTAAACTAAATACAGTTACAAAGTCTTTATAGACAGGCTCTTTGTTTTTTGACCAAATATCTGGTTGTGACACTCTAAATTCACTGTTTGTTGACTTCGAAACATACCCCTTCCTAGCATACCCTTGATATGAGTCTGTTTCATGGACTTGCCTTGATGAATTGGTAACATCTTTATTTTGGAAGTTGACGGTGTCATCTTTTGACCGGTCACTCTTCATGGACACACAACTGGGCACAGGTGATGGAGGTCTCTCCTGACGGACGTGTCTATCACACAAAATAGCACCCATGATTTACTACAGAGGCATTTACACCCAAAATCTGACTTACTTTTCTTAAAAAGGGGAAGCTGGAAGGGAAATATTGCGGCATCTGACCCGATTTCGTTCGGATCCACTTTGGCGAGAGTAGACAGTAACGTTCGGTTTACCACGACCACGGTCAAAAAACTGTGTCCTTCTACTGCCACCAGCTGATTCAAACCCACCACCTGTTACCTGTACGTAAAGGTACATCTCCAAAAAGGGCGGAGCTTAGACACCCAATCCTTGCCCAACACCAAGCACCCTGTGACACGGGCTACACCAAACATCACAGCAGAGCCTAGATCACAATACTAACAATATGTATAATACCAGAAATGACCAAACAACATAAATATCACAAACAAATCACAAACAGCAGAAATGGCTCCAACAGGGAATGTTGGTATTTAAATTAAATACAATTACAAAGTATTTATAGAAATATTGTATGTTTTTAATCAAATATCTGGTTGTGACACTCTAAATTCAATATTTGTTCACTTGCTGTGACATGAGTCAGTTTCATGGACTTACCTTGATGCATTTGTACCATCTTCATTTTGGAAGTTGACGGTGTCATCTTTTGACCGGTCACTCTTCATGGACACACAAGTGGGCGCAGGTGATGGAGGTCTCTCCTGACGGACGTGTCTATCACACAAAATAGCACCCATGATTTACTACAGAGGCATTTACATCCAAAATCTGACTAACTATTCTTAAAAAGGGGAAGCTGGAAGGGGAATGTTGGTATTTAAACTTAATACAGTTACAAAGTATTTATAGACAGACTCTTTGTGTTTTTACCAAATATCTGGTTGTGACACTCTAAATTCACTATTTGTTGACTTCGAAACATACCCTTCCTAGCATACCCTTGACATGAGTCTGTTTCATGGACTTGCCTTGATGCATTGGTAACATCTTTATTTTGGAAGTTGACGGTGTCATCTTTTGACCGGTCACTCTTCATGGACACACAACTGGGCACAGGTGATGGAGGTCTCTCCTGAAGGACGTGTCTATCACACAAAATAGCACCCATGATTTACTACAGAGGCATTTACACCCAAAATCTGACTAACTATTCTTAAAAAGGGGAAGCTGGAAGGGGAATGTTGGTATTTAAACTAAATACAATTACAAAATATTCATGGGAAGCATAATTTTATTATTTTAATTTGGATATTTAAATTCAGCCATTGAACGGAACTGGCCAGAATTGTAATGGCGCTGCTCTGCTCACAATTCCATATAAAATGCAAGTAAACTAAAGTTGCCCACAGCCTGTATAAGTTACCTGTAGCCTGGGAAGTTTTGAATAAATATTATATCATATTAGACTGAATGAAAGACCTAACTTAGAGCTCTGTTTATCATTTGAATTGATTTCAAAGGTCTTATAAGTTCACGGTTGAATAAAGCACTCATGTAAGTGTACTTGACAAACACATATAACATGAAACCCTTGTGGAGGAATGAATTATTGCAGTTATTGTGGAGATTATTGTGGTAAACCCGATTGTGTTCAGTGGCCGAGTAGGCCTGGACTGTGACTCATTCAGAATTTAGAATGATTATCCATGTTTGTGTTCATTTGTTCAAACTCATTTTCACATAGTGTAGGCTTACAGCCGTGTGTTTCACCAATGGTGCCAGACAGTGACTGCCTTGCTGTTATGAAAAGGGAAATGAACACAGAAAATTGTAGAACACAGGCAGTGTTTAAGAGTAAGCTATTAGCCTAAGTGGAGTAGGCCTATAGGTCCACTAAAAAGCCCAAGAGCCACAGAAACACACGGACATATCAGCTTAATTTAACATCACACATAATTCAGATGATGCATTACCTCTGTCCCTCTGGAGCGTCTCCTGGTGTTTCCATTGCTCAGCTTCTCTTCATGGACACACAACTGGATTCAGTAGAAACAATGAATCAAAACAATTATGTATCTGAAAACACTCACAAATAAAAACAGCAGCTACCTGTTGAAAGGTATCTGTGACCATACCTGTATAATAGTCCCGTAATATAGGGGTGGGCCTCCCAGCAGAAACTACGGCCGATAAAAATGTAAGTTTATTTTCTTCTTTTTGATCATCACCTGATCTACTGACCTGATCTACTTGCAGAAACCCTCTGCCTACACCTATCCATCCCCACCACACTGTGTGTGTGTGTGTGTGTGTGTGTGTGTGTGTGTGTGTGTGTGTGTGTGTGTGTGAGTGTGTGTGTGTGAGTGTGTAACCCTCTACCTACACCTATCCAAGCCCACTGTGTGTGAGTGTGAGTGTAAGTGTGTGTGCATGTGCATGTGCATGTGCATGTGCGTGTGTGTGTCCTGAAGGCGTTTAGTTTTACCCTACTAAAGCAATGTTAGCAAGAATAATAATCAGTAAGCACCTAGAAATCAAAGCACCATTTTCAAACAGGTAGCCTATAACACAACTACTGAAAACACAACATATTATTTTAGTAGAATAGTAGTGTGGATAGATGAATAACTGACCTGTTTACTATGCCGCCATTTTGTAGCGATACGTCCCGTGGGGAAACAACCTTTTCTAAATAAATCAATCACAGCACGGATGTGTACACACATCAGAACATGTTTCTCAAGATAAGACTTGCATGTTTCTATCACACATAACCAAGCTTAAGGTTTTCAAATTGAGTTAAGTTCAAAGTAGATATCTTCTTCCTCCGGTTAAAATGGAGTCTGTAAAGTGAACTTTGACTATGTCTGCCCTTCCTCTTATGTCAGACCTGTAAGGAGGAGCCCAGAGTGTCTAAGGTGTAAAACTTAATTGCCATGGTGGCAAAGTTGAGCAAAGTCCAATAACACCCACACACACACACACTCCCACTCTCTCTCTCCCGCTCCCTGTCCCACCCCTCTCTCTCCTTCTCTCTCTCTCTCCTCCCTCTCTCTCTCCCTCCGTCTCCCCGTCTCTCTCTCTCTCCCTCTCTCCCTCCCTCTCTCTCCCTCTCCCCCCCCTCTCTCTCCCTCTCCCACTCCCACTCCCTCTCTCGCTCTCCCCTTCTCTCTCTCCATCCCCCTCTCTCTCTCTCTCTCTCCCTCTCTCTCTCTCTGAGAATCAACAACATATGAGGTAGTGTCCCACCCTGGGGAGTGTTTACCAAAAGTGTCATTGTGCAGCAATCATTTGAAATAATCAAATTTCTACATTCTGCCAGCTCCCCATCCCCTTTCTCTATCTCTACCTCTCTACCTGTCCCATGCAGATGACCCCCTCTATCTCTACCTCTCTACCTGACCCATGCAGATGCCCCCTCTATCTCTACCTCTCTACCTGTCCCATGCAGATGACCCCCTCTATCTCTACCTCTCTACCTGACCCATGCAGATGCCCCCTCTATCTCTACCTCTCTACCTGTCCCATGCAGATGCCCCCTCTATCTCTACCTCTCTACCTGTCCCATGCAGATGCCCCCTCTATCTCTACCTGTCCCATGCAGATGGCCCCCTCTATCTCTACCTCTCTACCTCTCTACCTGGCCCATGCAGATGGCCCCCCTCTGAGCTCTGTAAAGCGCTTTAAGACAATTTGATTGTTTTGGCGCTATATAAATAAAATTGAATTAAATTGAATTATGTTGCTCCTCTTAGTTAGTCGAGAGGTTTCATTGCCCCTATATTTAAATACGTACTTCATTTAAACACCTGTCTGATAAAACTTTCCCTATATTTAAATATGTACTACATTTAAACACCTGTCTGATAAAACTGCCCCTATATTTAAACACCTGTGTGATAAAACTGCATAGATAAACGAACCTGGGGTCATGAGCAGCAATGAGATGTATGAAATAATATTCAACATTTTGAAATACCTCTCTTCATGGAGAGTTTTGTTTCTATATCCACTCTAAAGGCAGAAATATGTCCTGAAGGCATTTAGTTTTACCCTACTAAAACAATGTAAGCAAGAATAATAATCAGTAGGCACCAAAAAATCTAAGCACAATTTTCAAACAGGTAGTCTATAACACAACTACTGAAAACACAACATATTATTTTAGTAGAATAGTAGTGTGAATAGATGAATCACTGACCTGTTTACTATGCTGCCATTTTGTAGCAGTACGTCCCGTGGGGAAACAACCTTTTTGAAATAAATCAATCACAGCACGGATGTGTACACACATCAGAACATGTTTCTCAAGATTAGACTCACATGTTTCTATCACACATAACCAAGCTTAAGGTTTTCAAATTGATTTAAGCTAAAGGTAGATATCTTCTTCCTCCTGTTAAAATGGAGTCTGTAAAGTGAACTTTGACTATGTCTGCCCTTCCTCTTATGTCAGACCTGTAAGGAGGAGCCCAGAGTGTGTAAGGTGTAAAACTTTATAGTCATGGCGGGCAAAGTTGAGCAAAGTCCAAGAACACACACACATGCACAGACACACACACACACACACACACACACAGACACTCTCTCTCTCTCCCTCTCTCTCTCCCTCTCTCTATCCCGCTCCCTCCCCCCTCTCTATCCCTCTCTCTCTCATTCTCCCCCTCTCTCCCCCCCCTCTCTCTCTTTCCCTCTCTATCTCTCCCCCCTCTCTCTCTCTCTCTGAGAATCAACAACATATGAGGCAGTGTCCCACCCTAGGGAGTGTTTACCAAAAGTGTCATTGTGCAGCAATCATTTGAAATAATCACATTTCTACCTTCTGCCAGCTCCCCCATCTCCTTTCTCTATCTCTACCTCTCTACCTGGCCCATGCAGATGGCCCCCTCTATCTCTACCTCTCTACCTGACCCATGCAGATGGCCCCCCTCTGGGCTCTGTAAAGCGCTTTAAGACAATTTGGTTGTGTTGGCGCTATATAAATAAAATGTAATAAAATTTAATTATGTTGCTCCTCTTAGTAAGTCGAGAGGTTTCATTGCCCCTATATTTAAATACGTACTTCATTTAAACACCTGTCTGATAAAACTGCCCCTTCATTTAAACACCTGTCTGATAAAACTGCATAGATGAAAGAACCTGGGGTCATGAGCACCAATGAGATGTAAGAAATAACATTCAACATTTTAAAAATATCTCTCTTCATGGAGACTTTTGTTTCTATATCCACTCTAATGGCACACACACTCTCTCTCACCCCTCCCCCCCCTCTCTCTCTGAGAGACAACAACATATGAGGCAGTGTCCCACCCTAGGGAGTGTTTACCAAAAGTGTCATTGTGCAGCAATCATTTGAAATAATCACATTTCTACATTCTGCCAGCTCCCCATCCCCTTTCTCTATCTCTACCTCTCTACCTGACCCATGCAGATGACCCCCTCTATCTCTACCTCTCTACCTGGCCCATGCAGATGGCCCCCTCTATCTCTACCTCTCTACCTGACCCATGCAGATGGCCCCCTCTATCTCTACCTCTCTACCTGGCCCATGCAGATGGCCCCCTCTATCTCTACCTCTCTACCTGACCCATGCAGATGGCCCCCTCTATCTCTACCTCTCTACCTGGCCCATGCAGATGGTCCCCTCTATCTCTACCTCTCTACCTGGCCCTTGCAGATGACCCCCTCTGGGCTCTGTAAAGTCCCTTAAGACAATTGTTTTTGGCGCTATATAAATACAATTTAATTGAATTGAATTATGTTGAATTATGTTGGCCCATCTTAGTAAGTCGAGAGGTTTCATTGCCCCTACATTTAAATACGTACTACATTTAAACACCTGTCTGATAAAACTGCCCCTATATTTAAATACCTGTCTGATAAAACTGCCTCTACATTTAAACACCTGTCTGATAAAACTGCCTCTACATTCAAACACCTGTGTGATAAAACTGCCCCTTTATTTAAATATGTACTACATTTAAACACCTGTCTGATAAAACTGCCCCTATATTTAAATATGTACTACATTTAAACACCTGTCTGATAAAACTGCCCCTATATTTAAATATTGTTACGTGCCAGCTCACGACACGAAACAAGAAGGGGAGGCCACGCAGAATTTAGGATATTTATAGTAATAATAATATATTTATTAATGATTTTACAAGTTTATATAATTATCTAATAATTATAGCAAACGTGTGGTGAAGATCAGTGTTGTGAAGAGAAACAAAAGATGTACTGTAAAGTCAATTAACTGGTAATATAAACAAACGACGATAATCCAAAGACAACGACAACAACAATCCCAAATCCAATTCACTATCCAAATCCAACGACCAATCCAACGCTCTCCCGACTTCCATCTGAGCAGGGCTTTTGTAGCCAAGCCAATCACCCATACACCTGGATCCAATTACCTGTTATAACGACAGATAGAAAACAGGCATGCAAATCTCATGGGGCGGGGCCTGGACCCGCCAGGGTCGTAACAATATATACTACATTTAGACACCTGTGTGATAAAACTGCATAGATAAACGAACCTGGGGTCATGATTAGCAATGAGATGTATGAAATAATATTCAACATTTTGAAATATATCTCTTCATGGAGAGTTTTGTTTCTATATCCACTCTAAAGGCAGAAATACTGTATGTCCTGAAGGCATTTAGTTTTACCCTACTAAAACAATGTAAGCAAGAATAATAATCAGTAGGCACCTAAAATTCTAAGCACCATTTTCAAACAGGTAGCCTATAAGACAACTACTGAAAACACAACATATTATTTTAGTAGAATAGTAGTGTGAATAGAAGAATCACTCACCTGTTTACTATGCCGCCATTTTGTAGCATTACGTCCCGTGGGGAAACAACCTTTTCTAAATAAATCAATCACAGCACGGATGTGTACACACATCAGAACATGTTTCTCAAGATTAGACTCACATGTTTCTATCACACATAACCAAGCTTAAGGTTTTCAAATTGATTTAAGCTAAAGGTAGATATCTTCTTCCTCCGGTTAAAATGGAGTCTGTAAAGTGAACTTTGACTGTTTCTGCCCTTCCTCTTATGTCAGACCTGTAAGGAGGAGCCCAGAGTGTGTAAGGTGTAAAACTTTATAGTCATGGCGGCCAAAGTTGAGCAGAGTCCAAGAACACACACACATGCACAGACACACACACACACACACACACACACACACACACACACACACACACACACAGACACTCTCTCTCTCCCTCTCTCTCCCCCCCCCTCTCTCTCTTTCCCTCTCTATCTCTCCCCCCTCTCTCTCTCTCTCTGAGAATCAACAACATGTGAGGCAGTATCCCACCCTAGGGAGTGTTTACCAAAAGTGTCATCGTGCAGCAATCATTTGAAATAATCACATTTCTACCTTCTGCCAGCTCCCCATCCCCTTTCTCTATCTCTACCTCTCTACCTGACCCATTCAGATGACCCCCTCTATCTCTACCTCTCTACCTGACCCATGCAGATGACCCCCTCTATCTCTACCTCTCTACCTGTCCCATGCAGATGGCCCCCTCTATCTCTACCTCTCTACCTGGCCCATGCAGATGACCCCCTCTGTGCTCTACCTCTCTACCTGACCCATGCAGATGGCCCCCTCTATCTCTACCTCTCTACCTGGCCCATGCAGATGGCCCCCTCTGGGCTCTGTGAAGCAATTGTATTGTTTTGGCGCTATATAGTAAATACATTTGATTTGAATTGAATTACGTTGCCCCTCTTAGTAAGTCGAGAGGTTCCGTTGCCCCTACATTTAAAAACGTACTACATTTAAACACCTGTCTGATAAAACTGCCCCTATATTTAAATATGTACTACATTTAAACACCTGTCTGATAAAACTGCCCCTACATTTAAACACCGGTCTGATAATACTGCCCCTACATTTAAACACCGGTCTGATAAAACTGCCCCTATATTTAAACACCGGTCTGATAAAACTGCCCCTATATTTAAACAACTGTCTGATAAAACTGCCCCTATATTTGAATATGTACTACATTTAAACACTGGTCTGATAAAACTGCATAAATGAACTTGGGGTCCTGAGCACCAATGAGATGTAAGAAATAACATTCAACATTTTGAAATATCTCTCTTCATGGAGAGTTTTGTTTGTATATCCACTCTAAAGGCAGAAATATGTCCTGAAGGCATTTAGCTTCACCCTACTAAAACAATGTAAGCAAGAATAATAATCAGTAAGCACCTAAAAATCAAAGCACAATTTTCAAACAGGTAGTCTATAAGACAACTACTGAAAACACAACATATTATTTTAGTAGAATAGTATTGTGAATAGATGAATAACTGACCTGTTTACTATGCCGCCATTTTGTAGCAGTACGTCCCGTGGGGAAACAACCTTTTCTAAATAAATCAATCACAGCACAGATGTGTACACACATCAGAACATGTTTCTCAAGATAAGACTCACATGTTTCTATCGCACATAACCAAGCTTAAGGTTTTCAAATTGATTTAAGTTAAAGGTAGAGAGCTTCTTCCTCCTGTTAAAATGGAATCTGTAAAGTGAACGTTGACTGTTTCTGCCCTTCCTCTTATGTCAGACCTGTAAGGAGGAGCCCAGAGTGTCTAAGGTGTAAAACTTTATTGGCATGGCGGGCAAAGTTGAGCTAAGTCCAAGAACAAAGTTGAAGTCTTGCATTTTAAATTTAACTCATTCCTGTCTGTCTGTGCATAAGAAGCTGTTGCACACAGCAAACATTGCTAGTGCTGATATACAGATAGATACATGGGCAGTGGTGGGCATTGCTAGTGCTGATATACAGATAGATACATGGGCAGTGGTGGGCATTGCTAGTGCTGATATACAGATAGATACATGGGCAGTGGTGGGCATTGCTAGTGCTGATATACAGATAGATACATGGGCAGTGGTGGGAGTTCCTGCATAATAAAAGCTGCATGGAGATCAATTCTGTGTTCAACACTTCTCCATTGACAGTATGGGACAGTACTATCATAGTTTCATTGCACACATTATAGCTGACAACCAATCTGAGAGGGGTGGGGGTATCACTGAGTAAAAGACATGGTCCTTACTGCTCTCTCCATAGCCACTCCTTGCCTGAAAGTCTTCTGAAAAGCAGTAAAGACCATGGAAGACCATGGAGACCATAATAGGCACGTGTATTTTTCTGTAAAGGCAACACATTTTCTTTTGTATGAAATGAATCCTCAAAGATTTGCAAATATTGCCTTACCCAGGATAATGTGTCATTATCACCCACAGAATAGAGCCATTAAAATGACCTTTGGAACAAGAGCATTATTATTGTATTCATGCTGAGTATTTATTTAGGTGGAATATTATACTTTTGCTCTGCAAAAAGATTTGATCTTTGGCTTTACTCTAACAATATTGGTTGTAGGTTCGATGCTGGTTTCAGCACAATGTACACAGGAAATCTACACAGTATTGCTGAACCTGCATTAACCTGCATACAGGTGAGGGCAGTATGAACAGATTCATTAGCCCCCACTTCATTGCACTGCCCCCTCTTATGGTCATTCTTGGTATGGCAGTGTGACGCCCAGATGACTAGTTTGAAAATAACATACATTTTGATTCAAGCTCAAGAAGCATGTTAAAACATATAACGTGTGTGTGTGTGTCTGTGTGTGTGTGTGTGTGTGTGTGTGTGTGTGTCTGTGTGTGTGTGTGTGTGTCTGTGTGTCAGGCTGGATAAGGTGAGGTTGTGCCCTGCTGCTGGCGTTCCCTAGTCAGTGCCAGTGTGTCGTGTGTGTGTGTCTGTGTGTGTGTCTGTGTGTGTCTGTGAGTGTGTGTGTGTGTGTGTGTGTGTGTGTGTCTGTTTGTGTGTGTGTGTGTGTGTGTGTGAAGTTGTGCCCTGCTGCTGGCGTTCACTAGTCAGTGCCAGTCACCTGGAGTTCAACCCTGCCCTGCTGCTCTGGTGTTTCTGTAGTCGTCTTTGGCTTGACAGGTTTGGTCAGCAGGCAGTGCATTGGTCACCTGTAGGAGGGCCTTCGCGGATCCCAAGTGCAACATGCAATCTGTCACTGGTGTGTGTGTGTGTGTGTGTGTGTGTGTGTGTGTGTGTGTGTGTGTGTGTGTGTGTGTGTGTGTGTGTGTGAAGTTGTGCTCTGCTGCTGATGGCCTTCACGGATCCCAAGGTCAACATGCAATCTGTCACCGGCCACCTGGGGTTCTTCTTCTCTGTTAGTTGTGTTTTACAACATGCAAGCTGTTACCTGGAGTTTGACGTGCCTTTTTTGGTGTTGTTGTTGTCTTTTGTTTTTTTGTAAGGGGACAGGTAAGTGTAGTTTATTTGAAATATGAACTCGTATTGCTGTGTGTATTTTATGTGTTTGTCTTAAGTAGTAATGCCATGTGTACATTATGTGTTGACGTGTACATCTCTTTCCCACGGCACCCTAGTCTAATTACTGCACTGGGTTCCCACAGCACCCTAGTCTAATTACTGCACTGGGTTCCCACAGCACCCTAGTCTAATTACTGCACTGGGTTCCCACAGCACCCTAGTCTAATTACTGCACTGGGTTCCCACAGCACCCTAGTCTAATTACTGCACTGGGTTCCCACAGCACCCTAGTCTAATTACTGCACTGGGTTCCCACAGCACCCCGGTCTAATTACTGCACTAGGTTTGGGCCTGTTCTGCTCAGTTGCATTCATGGGCTCAGCTACTGGGCTATATTAAACTTGCTTATCATAACTGGGCTATTGTGGTTCATTCAGGACCTTTACAGCCAGCGCTGCAGGAGAAAGGCCAAGCGGATTATTTCTGACCCTAGTCATCCCTGCCAGTCTTTTCTCCCTCCTGCCTTCTGGAAGGCGATACAAGAGCATAAGGTCCCGTACCAGCAGATACAGGGATAGTTTTTACCCACATGCCATCAGGATGCTGAACTGTCCTTGAAATATCTTTTTTGCACAAAAATGTTTTCTCTTTTTTCTACCCTTTTTCTCCATTCTCCAGTAATTTATTTATTTATTCTCTAAGTTGAACGGACATTGAGCACAAAGAATTTCATTACCGATAAATGCTGTTTATGAGTATATGATAATAAACTTGAACTTGAAATATAGAATCTTTGAACATTGAACATTAATCTGTTCTCATCGGTCGTGTTTATTATCAATAATAGAATTAAGTGAATATTAATGAAAACATTCTTTATACAATACTAACAATACTGACATTTTTTTTGTTACTTGAAAAAACATACATATTGCTTCAAATAGTAACGTGATGCAAGTAGTATACAAGGGAGAGGGAAATATATTTACAGTCCAGTGGAGTACAGAGATAGGAGTAACATCGTTTCTAAACAAAGACAGGTACAGTGGAAAGGAGCTGTTGGACAACTACTATATGCAGTTACTTCAACATGTCAATAATCATTCCAGTAATGAAAGAGAAATCATTTTTACATCAGATGTCATTATTTGTTTTATACACAGTGTAGGGGGATATTTAATGTGGAATAAAATGTGAACGGATTTATGAGAGTCTAGATCTTTATGTTGATATGTTTACAGTTTGGATCTTTCTGAAGTTCAGAGAACAGCTGCAGTGTTGAGGGTCCAGGCTGATTCCTATCCAGATGAAGCTCTCTGAGGGCTGATGGGTTTGATCTCACTGCTGATGCTAAAGATCTGAAGCCTTCCTCTGTAATACTGCAATCTGCCAGGCTGTAGAGAGAAAAAAGGAAAGACTCTATTAGATCAGCTGTGTTTCACTGTGTGTGTGTGTGTGAAAGTGTGTGTATGTCTGTCTGTTCTTGTAAGTGTGTGTGTTTGCAAGTATGTGTGTGTGTGTGTGTTTGAGAGTGTTTATGACTGTGTTTTAAAGTGTGTGTGTGTGTACGTGTGTGTCTGTAAGTGTGTGTGTCTGTGCGTGTGTGTGTGTGTCTGTGTGTATAATAAAGATGGAAAATCAGAGTGTTGAAAGAAAAGGAAAATATTATTTATATTATTAGAATTTTAGTTTTTGATGAGAATTACAAAAATCGATATATACACACACATATATATATATATATTATGTGTGAGTGATTGTAAGTTTTTATGTATGAGTGTGTGTATATCTGTGTGTGCGTGTGCATGTAAGTGTGTTTTTAATTGTGTGTGTGTAAGTATGTGTGTTGGTGTGTAAGGGTATGTGTGTGTGTGTGTTAGTATGTGTGTGTGGGTGTGTGTGTGTGTGTGTGTCTGTGTGTGTGTGTGTGTAAGTGTGTGTGTGTGTAAGTGTGTGTGTGTGTGTAAAACAAGTGGAAAATCAGAGTGATAAGAAGTATTTACTGGTGAATTAATATTATCCCTTTACATGTGAAGAGCATGATAAGTCACTGTCACTATCAAATTCACTGATATCAACTCAGTATTTGGTCTTGTGATACTCACTTTAGTTTCTCCAGTTTACAGTTGGGATCCTCCAGAAGAGAAGAAAGATGCTTCACTCCTGAGTCTCCTGCTTTACTCCCATTCAGCCGCAGCGCTCTCATGTGTGAGGGGTTTGATCTCAGTGCTGATGCAAGAGAACTGAAGCCCTCTTCTGTAATACTGCAGTCTGACAGACTGTAGAGAGGAAAGGAAAACATTATTTACTGTATATCCTATTACACAAAAATTGTTTCATGTATGTTAGTGTGTTTGTAAGTTTGTGTATGTCTGTTTGTGTGTGTGTGTGTATATGTGTGTTTGTATGTGTGTAAGTATGTGTGTGTGTGTGTGTGTGTGTGTGTGTGTCTGTAAGCGTGTTGGTGTGTATGTGTATGTGTCTATTTGTTTGTAAGTGTTTGCGTAAGTGTGTGTGTGTGTGTAAATGTGTGTGTAAGTATGTGTCTGTGTGTGGGTGGGTGTGTGTGTGTCACTGTCACTGTCAAATTCACTGATATCAACTCAGTATTTGGTCTTGTGATACTCACTATAGTTGCTCCAGTTTACAGTTGGGATCTTCCAGAAGAGAAGACAGATGCTTCACTCCTGAGTCTACTGCTTTATTCCCTGCCAGCCACAGATCTCTCATGTGTGAGGGGTTTGATCTGAGTGCTGATGCAATAGAACTGAAGCCCTCTTCTGTAATACTGCAGTATGACAGGCTGTAGAGAGGAAAGGAAAATATAATGTATATCCTTTTAGACGAAAACTAAATGTGATGAGAATAAAAACATAAAAAATGTGTAAATATATTGTGTGTGTGTGTTTGTAAGTTTCCATTTTTAAGTGTGTGTATGTCTGTGTTTGTTTGCAAATGTGTGCGTAAGTAAGTGTGTGTGGGTTTGTAAGTATGTGGGTAAGTGTGTGTATGTGTTTGTAAGTGTGTGCGTGAGTACGTGTGTGTGGAGGGGGGGATGTGTGTGAAAGTGTGTGTGAAAGTGTGTGTGTAATAAAGATGGAACATCAGAGTGATAAGAAGTGTTTACTGGTGTATTAATAGTGATCTTTTACATGTGAAGAGCATGATAAGTCACTGTCACTGTAAAATTCACTGATAACAACTCAGAATTTGGTCTTGTGATACTCACTATAGTATCTCCAGTTTACAGTTGGGGTCCTCCAGAAGAGAAGAAAGATGCTTCACTCCTGAGTCTCCTGCTTTAATCCCAATCAGCCCCAGCACTCTCATGTGTGAGGGGTTTGATCTCAGTGCTGATACAAGAGAACTGAAGCCCTCTTCTGTAATACTACAGCTTGACAGGCTGTAGAGAGAAAAGGAAAAAAAAAGAATCCATTTAGACAACAAATATGAAAAGGAATACAATTTTATAGATATATAAAATGTGTGTGTGTTTGTAAGTATGAAGCATGTGTGTGTGTGTGTTGCAGAGAGTGTGTGTGTAAGTGTGTGTGTTTGTGTGTGTGTGTGTGTGTGTGTGAAAGTGTGTTTGTGTGTGTGGGTGTGGGTGAGTGTATTTGTGTGTGTAAGTCTGTGTATTAATAGTGACCCTTTACATGTGTCACAAATTCCCCTGAATTCTAGTTTGTTTTCATCTGGGTTGTGTGCATGTGTTATCATCTCCTGTCATTACAGATCCGGCTACGCCCACATGCTCGGCAATCTCCTCATCTCTATCACCTGTTAATCTCCGCCCATCTCTGCACCTGCAGCTCATCTCCGCATTAGGTGCTGTGTATTTATACCTGCCCGCTATCATCTGTTCTTTGCCAGATTGTCTTGTGTGTTTTGCCAAGCTTTCCCGCGATTTGTCTGTTAACCATCAACCTGATTACCCTGTACTTAGACCCTGGACTGTACATCGGATTCCGTTTTCTCTGCCTGCCCCTCGTCTGACTTGTCTGCTGTATTATCTGATCTCCCGGTTTTGACCCTGCCTGCCTGTCCATCGTTTACGGATTACTCTGCCTGCTCCTTGTCGGATGGTTTGCTGAACGGACGGATCTCCCGGTTTCGACTCTGCCTGCCTGTTCCCCGGATAACTCTGCCTGCTTCCCTGTAGGATTACTGAGACACTGGGCTGATGACCAGGGATTGACTCTGTTGTATTGTAACCAAGTAAACAAACGCAAAACTATTTTCTGTGTCTGTCGTGCTTTTGGGTTCCGGTTGTGTCTGTACCTGAGAACGTTACAACATGTGAAGAGCATGATAAGTGACTGTCACTGTCTAATTAACTGATAACAACTCAGTATTTGGTCTTGTGATACTCACCTTAGTGACTGCAGTTTACAGTTGGGATCCTCCAGAAGAGAAGAAAGATGCTTCACTCCTGAGTCTCCTGCTTTAATCCCATCCAGCCACAGCACTCTCATGTGTGAGGGGTTTGATCTCAGTGCTGATGCAAGAGAACTGAAGCCCTCTTCTGTAATACTACAGCTTGACAGGCTGTAGAGAGGAAAGGAAAATATTATGTATATCCTTTTAGACAAAAACAACATGTGATGAGAATAAAAAAATAAAAAATGTGTAAATATATTGTGTGTGTGTGTTTGTAAGTTTCCATGTTTAAGTGTGTGTTTGTAAGTGTGTGTATGTCTGTGTTTGTTTGCAAATTTGTGCGTAAGTAAGTGTGTGTGGGTTTGTAAGTATGTGGGTAAGTGTGTGTATGTGTTTGTTTGTTTGTAAGTGTGTGCGTGAGTACGTGTGTGTGGAGGGGGGATGTGTCTGAAAGTGTGTGTGAAAGTGTGTGTGTAATAAAGATGGAACATCAGAGTGATAAGAAGTGTTTACTGGTATATTAATAGTGACCCTTTACATGTGAAGAGCATGATAAGTCACTGCCACTGTCAAATTCACTGATATCAACTCAGTATTTGGTCTTGTGATACTCACTGTAGTTGCTCCAGTTTACAGTTGGGATCCTCCAGAAGAGAAGAAAGATGCTTCACTCCTGAGTCTCCTGCTTTATTCCCACTCAGCTGCAGCACTCTCATGTGTGAAGGGTTTGATCTCAGTGCTGATGCAAGAGAACTGAAGCCCTCTTCTGTTATACTGCAGTTTGTGAGGCTGTAGAGAGAAAAGGAAAATATTATTTATATTATTAGAATTTTTCAGAGTGATAAGAAGTGTTTACTGGTGGATTAATAGTGGTCCTTTACATGTGAAGAGTATGATAAGTCACTGTCACTGTCAAATTCACTGATATCAACTCAGTATTTGGTCTTGTGATACTCACATTAGTTTCTTCAATTTACAGTTGGGATCCTCCAGAAGAGAAGAAAGATGCTTCACTCCTGAGTCTCCTGCTTTACTCCCATCCAGCCGCAGATCTCTCATGTGTGAGGGGTTTGATCTCAGTGCTGATGCAAGAGAACTGAAGCCCTCTTCTGTAATACTGCAGTTTGTCAGGCTGTAGAGAGGAAAGATAAAAACAATTCCATTAGTGTGTGTGTGTTTGAAACAGACAATCTCTTTTACACTCTCGTAAAAAAGATGGAAAAGGACAGTGGTAAGAGGTTTACTGCTGAATTAATATTATCCCTTTAGCTTGTGAAGATACTCAATGTTGTCTTCTGAGCTTTCACTGAAGTCATGGTCGTACTGCTGCAACAGCAGCTCCTCCAGGTTTGCAATATAAACTCTGTTTGTCGTGACTTTAGGACAGCTATCCATGCAACATCCATTTAGAGGACTGTTGACAACCCAGCCCGATTTGGTTATAACTACGTGTGGCCAATCTCCTTGGCTGTTGACCACTTCCCACGGTTCTAAAGCCTTTGGAACATTGCTGCCAATCAACAACTCCAGATTGGCTTTGACTGTAAGAAGGTTCACCTCCCTAAGGTAAGGACATCTAGAGAGAACATCATTGGTGGGAATGCTACTTGTGTCTACTGGCATGCTTTCCTGAGTGTATACCTCTGGTAATGCAATAAAGTAGTTCTCATCTACAGCAGAGATCTCTAACCCTGTGATGATGTCTGAGCTAACAGGCTTCTTCTGGGACATAGTTCAGAGCTAGATATTGGCCAACTGTCACTTAAGAAAACCTCTGTATTCATTGCACATAGGAAGCACCTTTAAGTCGTCCAAAAGACTTAATTAGACTTCCATCCTCCAAAATGAGAAGAATGCAGCTTATCAATGTTAATTAAAAAGAATGTGACAGCATCCACTAACATCAGTTTCTGCAGTGTGCAGTGGGAATCCTCCAGTAAAGCACACAGCTGAGTCACTCCCAAGGCTTCTGGTATGAGCTTACTCAGATCCAGCTCATTCATGAGTAAGGGGTTTGAACCCAGAGCTGAAGCCACAGCAGCACAGGCTTCCTCAGCAGCACTCCCCTTCAGAAACCTGTACAAGTAGAGACAATACACATATCTGATGTCTGACACAAAACATCATCACTGGTGCTAAAATAAACAAACACAAAAAATCATTACAACTTCTGCCAAGGCAGCCTTTGACAGAAATGAAAAAAGCAAACTGATCAGTCACATATGTGTTTTTCTCATGGGAAAGGAAGCACTGCTACCCACTTGTCAAGTCTATTAGTTCAATACTGTAAGTCTGCAGTTAAGCAGCAGCTTTAAATCTAGCAGGCTGAGTTTTCACTGCAACAGCTGAGCTCATCCTGTCACTTTCAATATAATGTTCATCTATGGTCATTAGTGATGCCCCTGTCAACAGCTTAAAATATGAGGTTTGACGATTAAATAAAGAGACTAATGCCTTAAGTTAATTGCAATGAAGAAGACTTGTTATAGTCATATAACTCGTGTATACTCTTAATAGTCTAATTTTTTTTTTATGTATTTGAAACTCTTTGTAATATTCTTGGTATGGATATCCATTTACCTGAGATTTTTCAGTTCACACTGCGGGTCCTCCTTTAGGTCTAAAAGCAGTTTGACTCCTGATTCCCCCGGATCATTTCCTCTGAGATCCAGCTCTCTGAGATGATTGGGATTTAACCTCAAGGCTGAAGCCAGACTAGCATAGCCGTCCTCTGTGATACTGCAGTCTGACAGCCTAAAGTGATAATATAGTCTTAATTCAGTCAAGGCAAACACAACAAGACATTTGCAGTATATTTAAAGAAAGATTATTTTTGTAGATTATTGAGGGGATCAGTAGTTTACTACGTCAGGTACATTGGATGACAGGGCATTTGAAAGGTTGAAAATAATGCACACTGGGGTGGTGTTCCCACCCAAAATGCAGTACTAAATGCATGATACTATGGTCAAGGTGTCATGGAACGTCGGACGACACAGAGATTGCAGGGAGGTGGGAGTTTATTGAAACCAGCCAGTACAGGGTTCACAGGGGGAAAAATGGGAAAAAACAGAAAAGCAACTCGGGATACAAAAGCACAGAAGATAAGTCCAAACGGGAATGCACAAAATATCAAAATCAAAAACTATAGCACACAAAAGATAAAAATCCAAAAACTATAATGCAGAAAAGTTCAAAATGTGCGTTAAAGCGTGTGTGTATCAGTGTGTGTGTGTGTGTGTGTGTGTGCATGTGTGTGTAATAAAGATGGAAAATCAGAGTGATAAGAAGTGTTTACTGGTGGATTAGTAGTGGCCCTTTACATGTGAAGAGCATGATAAGTCACTGTCACTGTCACTGTCAAATTCACTGATAGCAACTCAGTATTTGGTCTTGTGATACTCACCCTAGTTCCTCCAGTTTACAGTTGGGATCCTCCAGAAGAGAAGAAAGATGCTTCACTCCTGAGTCTCCTGCTTTACTCCCACTCAGCCACAGCTCTCTCATGTGTGAGGGGTTTGATCTCAGTGCTGATGCAAGAGAACTGAAGCCCTCTTCTGTAATACTGCAGTCTGACAGACTGTAGAGAGGAAAGGAAAACATTATTTACTGTATATCCTATTACACAAAAATTGTTTCATGTATGTTAGTGTGTTTGTAAGTTTGTGTATGTCTGTTTGTGTGTGTGTGTGTATATGTGTGTTTGTATGTGTGTAAGTATGTGTGTGTGTGTGTGTGTGTGTGTGTGTGTGTGTGTGTCTGTAAGCGTGTTGGTGTGTATGTGTATGTGTCTATTTGTTTGTAAGTGTTTGCGTAAGTGTGTGTGTGTGTGTGTAAATGTGTGTGTAAGTATGTGTCTGTGTGTGGGTGGGTGTGTGTGTGTCACTGTCACTGTCAAATTCACTGATATCAACTCAGTATTTGGTCTTGTGATACTCACTTTAGTTTTTCCAGTTTACAGTTGGGATCCTCCAGAAGAGAAGAAAGATGCTTCACTCCTGAGTCTCCTGCTTTACTCCCTTCCAGCCACAGCTCTCTCATGTGTGAAGGGTTTGATCTCAGTGCTGATGCAAGAGAACTGAAGCCCTCTTCTTTAATACTGCAGTTTGACAGGCTGTAGAGAGAAAGGATAATATTATTATACAAAATAAGGAGTGTGGGATCAGTACTGATTGGGATTGGAAATGAAGTGCAGCTGAATAATGCCAAGCAGAGGCCACGGAAAAGAAAAAAAATGACAAAAGATTTGAATGATCATGGCAGTCCAATCAGAAAGGATAAAAAAAGAACAGTCCCCAAGGTCATGTCATCTCAAGCAGATGAAATCAGAGTGTTTGCTGGAGTTTGGTAGTTTGAGCAGTGAAACGCATGAATACTCTTCATTGAAATCTGAGGCAGCGTTATTCATGACTTTGGTTAACAAACTTAAACTAAACTTAGTTTTTCTAATGAGTTTGAAGGTGACTGAGGCTGTAGCGGAGCTGTGTGAGATTAAAGTGGAAAAAGTTTTCCAGAAGCCCCACAGAATTAATGTCATCCGCTCATTAAAAAAAAAAAGAAAAAAAAAAGAGTTTGCCAATTATTAATTTCACCAACTGAAGCACTGAAATAGAGACTACGGCTTCTTCCTTGAAATACTCGAAGGCCAAACGTAGGACGCCTGCTGTTATTGACTCCGGTGGTGCTAGCCCAAAACGACCTGAGCAGAATGCTAGCCTGGAAACCCTTTATGCTGAAGTGAGTAAAATGAACGCCACACTGCATACAGTCCGTTCGGATTGTGTCAATGTTCAAAGAAATCACTGCTGAAATTAAAAATGCTGTAAACGCTTTGCAAGACCAGCTGACTGAGGCGGAATATCCGACATTGAGGACACCACACAGCAACTGGTGAGCAACCGCGAGCTTTACAGCAAGCGCATAGACACCGTGTGGAGGATTTAGAAAATAAAAGCAACAATGTGAGACTGCTAGGTCTATTAGAGAGTACTGAGGGGAACAACATCAATTAAAAGATCTTGTCAGAGGGACTGGGACGTTGACAGTGACACTAGGATTTACATGGAGGGAGAGGAGCAGAAAAGTTTCAAGATGCGTCAGAGGCTGTAAAGTTCATCGAGCAACACATGACTGAGATGGAGAACAATGTTAAAGACAACTTGGACAGAGAATAAAAGGGAGATTATGAGAGAGGTATGGTGGGGCTGGACAGTGTTTGTGTGGCTATCTGAACTAGGGAGTCGAACATTCCACTGACCAAATTGATTTCTTTTTTTTCTTTCTTTCTTCCCTTGGACTGATTTAATGAGTCCAGTTGATAGTTGGAGGCTTTTTTGTGTTACTGTGTTCTATACTGAAGAGGATAGGTTTAGGTTGACCAGTTTGGTCATGTTTGTTCACTTGACAATTGCAGACATTTTCTTTATACTCAGTAATGGTGCACATGCCTTTGAATATAACATTGGTACAAGAATGTCAGATAAAATAGGATGGCAGTTATATGCCTATACTTATATTATTTTTAATTTTCATATTACATGAATGGCAAATAATTCCTTCGTTAAGATAGTGTCCTGGAATATTAATTATTGTGGGAATCCGGTGAAACGGAAGAAGGTGCTGTTATATCTTAAACGTAAGAAGTGTTGTGCATGAACGAGCTCAAAAGAACGCGTTCATTGAACACGTTCATTTTTACGAGAACGATGAACTGAACGCAACTTAATGACAAATAATTAATTTGAATCAGGAACACGTTCATATTATCTGAAGTCCGGCGCCACTGGGGTCTAGCTAAAACGTTACGGAATGTTTTCCTTCTCCTGAGTAGAGACGCTGTCTAAATCGAATGCTTGCACCATGTCGTTGCTCAGTACCCGTATAATTTCTGCGATGTATCTTAACCTAAACCAACTAACTAGACTTCGCACTACGTTACCCATGAATCATTGCACACACATGCAACGTATTCTAAGACAACAGCTGTTGGTCTCATATAAAAATGGCAAGTGAAAGCGAAAACAGAGACGCAGACTCAGCGAGTAGCCTACATCCGATGCACCATTTCATTATGTGCAGGATTTTACACACTGTCTGATAAAGTTTCCGACCTTTCTGTGCAAATTATGTCCTCCTGAAAAATTAGCAAGAATAAAATAAAAATTAAAAAAAACATTTATTTTAGGAATTGATACATATGAAGTGCAGTTTATGGGTAGTGTTGGATAAAGTTTTCTTTAAAAACAAGGTTAGTCTCTCATTCTCACTTCCCACCTTAAAACTATGAAATGAACTGATCTATGAACTAGTTCAGAATTTAAATGGTGAACTATGAACATGAACTGAACTATTCACGTTTACTTGTATGAACTGAACTTTGAACTAGTGCATGAGAGGTGTGAACTTGCACAACCAACACTGAACATAAGCAACACATCATTTAAGAAACACATCTTAAGGATGATGAGGCCACAATTTAAAAGAGACTGGGTAGGGCAAGTTTTTTTTTAAAGCTCCTTTTCCAGTAAGAAAAACGAAGTTCTTATTCTGGTTCATAAGAGGCTGAACCTCTCAGTGGTAAATGAATCTAAAGATGGCAATGGAAGAATGATATGTCTTCAAACCATCATAAATGTTATTTTGTATTCTGACCTTCCTTTTTTCTGAACACTGTACCTTATGACCTATTTACCATGTATGTTAATAAATAAAAACTTTAATTGCAAAAGAAAGAAAGGAAGGAAATAAGTATATAAGAAATACTGTCTGTGTGTCACAATGGGGATATTTTATCCAGAAATGACACAGTACAAATTATCCCACAGAACTCATTCCTAGGGAATACTGAAGAATCAAAATGTCTTACCTGAGTGTCTCCAGTGCATTGTTTGGGTTCTCCAGTCCGCTACAGAGTTTGTGGACCCCAATATCTCCAAGACTGTTGTCACTGAGATCCACATTTTTTAGTTTTGAAGATGGTTTGCTGAGGATACATGCCAGTGCTGTACAGCTCCTTTCAGTGAGCCCACAGCTATTGAGCCTTAAGGGGAAAACAGCCACCAGTGACTATAAGCTCAATGAAAAGGACACTGCTGCCATCTGTATATTAGTGTTGTGCTTCTAAACCAATTCACATATCAGACAAAATGTTTTTCACATATCAGAAGCTGGGTTTCCATCTAACTCATTCCCATCTTTTATGCGCATTCATGAAAATTCGGCTAAACAAAATGCGAATCAGTGCACTTTCATCATCTGCATTATGCAAATTCAAAATGGACACTCTCCTAATTAAGGAAGGAGTTGTGAACAGCTGTGGGACCACAACATAAGGTTGTCGGGGCAACTTTAACAGGAAAACGTAAATTCATGCAAATGAACCCATTTAATTGAAACTTAGATTATACCGCATTATACCAGAACGGCGAGTTTATCCACCCCCCCTCTAGCAAATAAAATGTTTATTCGTAAAATTTCAAGTGTTTCCAGTCAGTTTATTATTCAAATGGTCAAAATGTGCATTAAAAAATTGGATGGAAACACAGCTAGTGTCATTAACCCCTCACTTTCTGAGAATGCACACTGCCACCATACTTACTGAGCCTCATGAGATTCCTCCACTACTGGCTGAAGCCTGAGGAAAGCTTCATCAGATCTGATGTACTTCTTCAAGTCAAACACATCCAGCTTCTGTTCTGATGTCAGCAGCACAAACACTAGAGCTGACCACTGGGCAGGTGAGAGTTCAGCTCCAGAAAGTGTTCCAGCACTCAGGAAGTGCTGGACTTCTTCCACTAAGGAGTGATCATTGAGTTCATGCAGACAGTGGAAGAGGTTGATGACCCTTTCTGATGAAGGAACATCCCTGATCTTTTCCTTAATGTAACTGATTGTTTCTTCATTGTCCATCTCATTTTGTCCTCTCTGTAGTAGGCCATGCAGGAGAGTCTGGTTAGACTCCAGAGAGAGGCCAAGAAGGAAACGGAGGAATAGGTCAAAGCGTCCATCTTCATGCTCCAAAGCTTTGTCCACAGCACTCTTGTGTAAGGTGATCATGGGTGTCTGAGACCACCAACTCCATGTCTGTTTCCAATGCTGAATGAATGTTCCATGAGTTTGGTGTCTGGATATTTTGTCTTTCCTTTCAATTGCCATCATCAAAAACACATACAAAGCTGCAAGATACTCCTGGACACTTAAATGCACGAAGCAGAACACTTTTCCTTGATAAAACCCTGATTCTTCTCGAAAGATCTGGGAGCAGATGCCAGAGCATACTGCTGCCTCTCTGACATCAATGCCAGACTCTTTTAGATCTTCTTCATAGAAAATCAGATTTCCCTTCTCTAACTGTTCATATGCCAACTTTCCAAGACCAAGGATAACTTCCTGGTTCCACTGTGGATCAAGGTCATGCACATTTTCAAACTTTAGCCTCCTCTGTTTGGTTTGGAAAATAAGGAAATAAGTGTACATCTCTGTCAAAGTCTTTGGAATCTGTCCACCTCGTGAAGAGCCAAGAATCAACCCAAGAACAGTAGCAGCAATCCAGCAGAACACTGGTATGTGGCACATAATGTGGAGGCTCCTTGATATTTTGATGTAAGAGACGACTCTGCTGGCAAGATTCTGATCACTGATCCTCTTCTTGAAGTACTCCTCCTTCTGTGGGTCATTGAACCCTTGTACCTCTGTGACCCGGTCAACACACTCAGGTGGGATTTGATTGGCTGCTGCTGGTCGAGAGGTAATCCAAAGTAAAGCAGAGGGGAGCAGATTACCCTTGATGACATTTGTCAGGAGTACGTCCAATGAGGTGACCTTTGTCACATCAGTCAAACTTTCATTTGTCTGAAAGTCTAGTTGGAGTCGACATTCATCCAGACCATCAAAGATGAACAACACTTTGCACTTCCCTTGGCTGGGAAAAGTTAACTGCTTTATTTCTGTGAAAAAGTGGTGGAGGAGATCCATCAAAGAGAGCTGTTTTTCTCTCATGAGGTTGAGCTCCCTAAAAGGCAGTGGAAATATGAAGTGGATATCTTGGTTTTCTTTTCCCTCTGCCCAGTCCAGGATGAACTTCTGAACTGAGACAGTTTTACCAATGCCAGCAACTCCTTTTGTGACAACACTTCTGATTGGTTTGTCTTGGCCAGGTAAGAGTTTAAAGATGTCACTGCATCTGATTGATGTCTCCTGTCCAGCTGGTCTCTTGTATCTTGACTCAATCTGTTTGACTTCATGCTCTTCATTTACTTTTCCACTTCCTCCCTCTGTGATGTAGACCTCTGTGTAGATCTTTTCTAGAAGTTCAGAGCTTCCTTGCTTTGGTATTCCTTCAAAAACCCTCTGGTACTTGTTCTTGAGATTTCTCTTTAGCTCAGTCTGACAAACTACCTCCAGCTCATCTATTTCAAAAAACAACAGAAAACATACTAATGTTTTGCAAGCCACTGACACTGAGGACAAACAATAGATCTTAGTTGTTTTCCTAATTTTAACTAATTGATGCAAAAAATGCAAATGTGAATAAAGGAAGAATTCTTACTTTCTTGCAGTTTGTCAGCGAGATCTTGCTGCTCCATATTCCTAAGGAAGTGCAGTGCCATCTTCAGAGCCGCTTCTCTGGCTTCACTCTTAGCCTCCTCTTTACTCTCAAAGTTTTCTTGGTAATCTGGACTCAGCATCCTCTTGAATCTCTTCAGCTCATTCTTCACAAAGGTGATAATCTTCTCCTCTAACACCTAAAGCACAAATAGTGCATTGCATTACAGAGCGCTAATAGACTAATTACATTTACCTTAACCCTAAACCTGACAAATGTAAGTAC
>NC_045170.1:752646-787646 GCF_900700415.2 Clupea harengus | reverse complement strand
CACACACACACACACACACACACACACACACTCACACACACAGCTGTTCTAATTAAGTCTTTCCTTCTTTCCCTCTACAGCCTGGCAAACTGCAGTATTACAGAAGAGGGCTTCAGTTCTCTTGCATCAGCACTGAGATCAAACCCCTCACACATGAGAGTGCTGGGGCTGGATGGGAGTAAAGCAGAAGACTCAGGAGTGAAGCATCTTTCTTCTCTGCTGGAGGATTCCAACTGTAAGCTGGAGACACTAAAGTGAGTATCACAAGACCAAATACTGAGTTAATATCAGTGAATTTGATAGTGACAGTGACTTATCATGCTCTTCACATTGAAAGGGTCACTATTAATCCACCAGTAAACACTTCTTATCACACTGATTTTCTATCTTTATTACACACACACACACACTCACACTCACTTGCAGAGACTTACAGACACTACACTCACACCAACAGACATACTTACAAACACACACACACTTACACAAACACACACTTCATTCACCTCAGCCTCACTCTCAGCTACGGCCTGCTCATTCTACTCAACTGGATGTGAATTTTACTTATCATGCTTTTCAGATGTAAAGGGTCACTATTAATCCACCAGTAAACACTACTTATCACTCTGATTATCACACACACACACACACACACACACACACACACACAAACAAACACACATACACACTTACACACACACACTTAAAAACACACAGACATAAACACTCTCAAACACACACACTCACAGACACACACACTTGCACACATGCACAAACACACACACACACACACTTGCACACACATACTTACAAACACACACACACACACACAGACTTACACAGACACATACTTACAAACACACAGACAGACACACACTTACACACACACACACACACACACACAGCTGATCTAATAGAGTCTTTCCTTCTTTCTCTCTACAGCCTGACAGACTGCAGTATTACAGATGAAGGCTTCAGATCTTTAGCATCAGCAGTGAGATCAAACCCATCAGCCCTCAGAGAGCTTTACCTGGGTGGGAATCATCCTGGACCCTCAACACTGCAGCTGTTCTCTGAACTTAAGAAAGATCCAAACTGTAAACATATCAACATAGAGATCTAGACTCTCATGAATCCATTCACATTTTATTCCACATTAAATATTCCTCTACACTGTGTATAAAACAAATAATGACATCTGATGTAAAAATGATTTCTCTTTAGTTACTGGAATGATTAGTGACATGTTGAAGTCACTGCATATATGATATATAGTAGTTGTCCAACAGCTCCTTTCCACTGTACCTGTCTTTGTTTAGGAAGAAATTATGTTACTCCTATCTCTGTACTCCACTGGACTGTAAATATATGTCTCTCTCCCTTGTATACTACTTGCATCACGTTGCTATTTGAAGCAATATGTATGCTTTTTTTAAGTAACAAAAAAAAATAGTTAGTAGTGTATAAAGAATGTTTTCATTAATATTCCCTTAATTCTAATATTGATAATAAACATGAACGATGAGAACAGATTAATGTTCAATGTTCAATGATTCTATATTTATATTTGTCATTTGGAATTGACACTGAAAATAGTGTGTGTGAGATTCCCCATTATCCCGTGATCAGGATGCTTTGTGCTCAGTCTTTAGTCGGAGATGAAACACTTGTGGCTCGGGTGCTGGGTGCTGTGGGGAGTGCAGGGGTGCGTCTCCTGAAAGTGTTCAAGTTCAACCAGAGACTTTTCACTCATTTTCTCTCTCTTTGTTGCTATTGTTGCTGCACAATGACGCTTTAGGGAAAACTAGGCCGTCTCTTGAGGCTGGTCTAAGATGCTAAGCTACATGTAGCACGTAGTCACGCCGGCACTGAACCCTACTCCTGCCACGCCCCCTCTGGATCCAACTCCCCTCCGTCACGTTCACAGTCCCCTGATGTCCTGCCACTCCCCCCCCCCCCCACTCCACTTCAACCAGATCTTAAACCACAATAAGGGAAAGTCCTAGGAATATTTCTGTCTGCCTAAAGTCGCGCTTGGACATTTAAACTTAACATGACACTCCCCCTAAAGCCCTGAATGGCTGAACCTGTATCCAATCACATCATTAACTTCTAACCTGACTCCATCCAATCAGAAAGCTTAAAATGTGTATCATGACCCAACCTCTACCCGGTGGGCCAAACCCCTTTTCTAACATCGTGTTTTAGAGTGTATCTGATCATCAAACGAATTAAATGAATTATCTGACCTTCCTTCTGAATCATATTAAAATATCCCACATATTCCCCCCTTTGTGTCCATATGAACACACTAAACCATATTTTCATAACTCTATCAAATACACACTATCAATCTACCATATGATGAAACAAGTAAATTTGAACTCCTATACATCAAAACCCAGTTTTAGCATTATTTTAAACAGTCTATTCACTTCATCTTACTCAATATTAATACCCCCATACAATACAACAGTCTCACTAGGGTGGTCCTAGATGAGCATACAGTAATGTTTACAGAACATACAAAATGTAATACAACCAGAATCCTATTTTGTATGAAGTGTCGTGCGTTTCGTTCAATCTCCATTCACATGGATAAACTTAGGTGTAACAATATCAGTATCCACATTCTGGTGTTCCTTTACTCCCGAGATGCCATGCCCCTATCCCCACAGGTGAGAACAAAAACCTTCTTATTTTAAGGTGAAAACTGAACCCACTGCCCTGTCCTGTACAGCGACACCTGCATTCCGCAGGCTGCGAAAGGCAACCATGCACATCCTCTTTTCCATCAGTTTCTGAATGCAGTGTTGTGTAACATATAAAGAAACATACAAAAATACAATACAAACAAACATACAGAAACCCAAACATTAAATCAAACAAAACAAGCAATATAAATATAAACAATACACATCCAATTATGTATGCAATGTTATGCAAGTGGTACAGTCTTAATATGTATGGATGTTCTGCGTGCTGTTGTAGAATTGTTATGGATGTCCCACAACAAACATCTTCTTATAAGTTCCACTGATGAGGTCCTCCATCTGAGTCTGCCGGAAAGCCTCCTCTGACCATGTTGAGCTCCATGAGTTTCCTTCCCCCAAGGGTAGACACATCCATCCACCGCAGCATGTCCATGACCTTGGCAGCCCTTCACCCAGGTCCAGCTGCTACATCTGAATGGTCCCCACTCCAACTCAGCTCCCTCGAATTGTGGTAGTCCCACCGCCTAGTGGTCCTGCAAAACAGTTCATACGATACAACACACTTAACCCCTTTACCTCTCAGCCCTATTGGCTGGAGATTATTTTGTTTTAGGAACCATAACCCATCACCAGTCTCCCGACTGGACCAGTCCATAAGCTTCCACCTGTGTATATATAATTCCAAAGATTAAAAAACAATCTATACACATAATTTTCACATATTTCCGAGGCATACTTCCAAAGTGTGTAGTACGATATCCAGAGATTGCATTCCATAATTTCCCACATATGTCTTAATGTTATACTAAAATAATTCCCCAAATGCTTGATTAAAACAAAGATTCCCACATATAACATATACTTACCTTTAAGTTTGTGCTGAAGTCTGCTTCAGCAGCTCCCCTTCGGCACACTCAGACACCCGTTCCTTCCATGACATCCACACTTCCAGCTGCATTTCGTCTCCAATCACACCCATGATTGTATGCAGCTGACCCACCTTCAGTTCATCCATTCTCTCACACTCCTCCAGTTCACTCCTGTGTCCCAGCGCATGACTGCTCCATGCAGCGCTCCTGCCTCATGTAGACTTAAAAAATCAGTAGTTTACATAGTTCCTTTACATATAATTATAGACCATTTTCCCCATTAAGATTCTCTATTTCCCCTAACTTTAGCTCCTTAAATAAACGACCATCCATTCAGCTACATTATCTCCCCCACAGCTCATGACACTTACCATCCCTTGGCTTCAGTCCTGTCCTCAGACATACCTTAACCCATCATATAAAACCCATCCATTAATATTATATCTATATTTCCCTTGTCATATCTATACATTTATACCTTTTAGTATAACACATTCCAAATGGAACAATAAGATTCAGCGGCCAAATCCCTGGCATTCACTTATATATTTCCCGCTGAGCTCAGGTACCAAGTTATCCTTCATTCCTGAGCCATAAAAAAGATTAAAGAAGCATATCAGTGGGCATAACCTGTACCCACACCCCATAACATTCCCCGAGGTTTGATCTCCACTCCTTTATTCCTTATTATAGATGCTACACACATAGCATTATGCAAAATTTCATCCCAAAACCTCCCATAAATAGGGTGACCAAAACCCCATGAATTTAATTTTCCTAATTTAATTCTAATACCTCCCCCCTTACGCACTTAAAACTAAAAAGTGCGTGCAAATGGACAAGGCAGATAACATGTATAGAGTTGTCATGTGGCCACAATAACAGCTCCATAGTTTACCAAGCCTGCAGTTTACCCCTCTTTTAAATCAATTTGGTCTTATCCCATGAACTAATAACATCACATATGTACATAATACCTTTATCACTAAGTTTGGCTATAAATGAATTGCTGAAACACTATCTGACAGGAAACCCTGCCCACGTGGCTTATGAAAGCATAAAAACTCACCCCCCTTAGTCATATGGTAGGCTCAAATCCTAAATCACCCCACTTACATCACTAGTATATACCTCAAGTCATACCATTCCTTCCAAATACACAAATAAACCATCTTGTTCCTGCTGCTCCTCAGCCCGAATCACTTTTAATGTTTCCACCAAACCTGTAAGAGACACTTAAAAACCATGTTATTTTCACATATACTTTCAAGGAGTTAACACCAAAACCCCACACGATTCCTCACATCAACCTTAGATCAGCCATCTAGTTCCATCCTCAACCTGGCTTGCTTTCAGGTTCCACTGACACTTGCACACGGCTCCCCTTCTCTCTGTCACTCCTCTCATCTGTATGTGAAAACTAATAAGTGAAACATTACATAACCTACCACTCTTTCTCAATCTCTTTAACTTCCCATTTACCTCCTCATTCTTACTTTTCATGTACCTCCTTCAAACCACTTTGCTTCTGTCTATCCATTTTCATATTCCCTCAATCTATAAATGCAATTACCCTGTTTTTAATTTTATTTCAAGAAATGATCTAATGTTTTAAACCCTAATTTATTCATTTAAAAGTCCTTATCTATAGCCCATTCTAACTTTAACTTTTCTTACTACAAAACATACCTCCATATATATGGGGCGCCGTTTGTAAAATGTTGTACGTTCGAAAATCCTGCTCAGTTTTGCTACATTTAGCATTTTCATATGGAACAAAAAGCACGACAATATTCGAATGTCACTTTTTCAAGCATTTAGAGAGAAATTCATGTAACTTCATGCGATAACTTTTCCAAGGATATTTTTTGGCAGTAACACAAAGTTGTTGAATAATATAAATGTTTCATCTAAATGTAAATGTTAAATATAAATGTAAATGTTAAATGTAAATGGAAATGTTAAATATAAACGTAAATGTAAATGTTAAATGTAAATGCTAAATGTAAATGTTAAATGTAAATGTTAAATGTAAATGTTAAATGTTAAATGTTAAATGTAAATGTAAATGTTAAATGTAAATGTAAATGTTAAATGTTCAGTCTACATGTCAGATTTGAAGACTGAACCTTACAATATTTACGGTAATTGGCTTTCATAGTTTTCACGTCACGTCAGAATTACCAGCTTGCGGGCAAGAAAATACACTCCACAGCTGTCTACCACTGGAATTTATACTGGAACTGACCATCTTTCATTCAAGATTATTTAATATATCCGCTTTAAAATTGTCTGACATAGGTAGTAAAATGCCAGACAGTTGTTGCTCGGTTGGCTGTTCAAATCGGCGAGGAGACAAGCCCGGCTGTTTCCAGCTGATTGTAGACGTCTTCTGGGTCAACTTTTCTCAGGCGGGCAGTAAAGTAGCCTTATTTTTGGAGCTTGCAATAAAAGCATTCACCCTGTTTTGGTCGCCTCATTCATCAGAATAACTACCTAAAACGGGAATAGATCAAGAAATAAAGTCAAGAAACAAAGCATCAACACGATTAAAATTGGATTACCCGGTTTCTGCTCTGAGATTGCGACAAATACCTAAGCAACTAGGCTAGGCTACTGTATTTTGTCATCCAACTGGTAATACTACAATGCCAGTAGAAAATACTTGGGAAGATAATTTCAGTTGTCATTCGCCAGACCAGGTGGTTGTACTTGTGTTAACCAGGAAATTGTGTAAAATGATAAAGAACAGTGTTGGGTAGGCTAAAGGTTGCTAGCTAACAGCATGTAGCTCGCTAGCTGGTAGCTAGCTATTAAATGGCAATCATCTTTGCTCTGATAATGAAGATGTTTATTAGTTTTCACCTTCCAGACGACATCGTTATTAACCAATCCCCTTCTGAAAATTAAATTACTATCTGTGCTTTTGGTAGGCTTTCAGTTTTTGAGGTGTGTAGGGGGACGGATTTTCTATTAGATATATGTAAATATCTCCAAACTGGAGCTCAGGCAGGGACTTCTACGACGTTACAGAAATACAAATATCAGCGGGTGCAGTAAAGGGATCACAGGTTCCCAAAATGTAATTTTTTTCTAGATATCTCTGTCTGGCTATTGTGGTATGATCTGTGTTTGATGGCGATCGTAATTGAGTAGGTTGCACTGCTCGACGATGTCCACTGTTGGTCGACACATTTTGCCCGCAAGGTATCCCTGGTAGTGTTACTGAAAGCTATGAATTACCGTAAATATTCTAATGTTCTGTCGTCAAGTCTGACATGTAGACTGAACATTTACATTTACATTTAACATTTACATTTAACATTTACATTTAGCATTTGATATTTGTATTTACATTTAACATTTACATTTAACACTTATATTTAACATTTATATATAACATCGAACATTTACGTTTATATTTAACATTTACATTTACATTTAACATTTATATTTAACATTTACATTTAACATTTAACATTAACATTTAGATGAAATATTTATATTATTTAACAACTTTGTGTTACTGCCAAAAAATATCCTTGGAAAAGTTATCGCATGAATTTACATGAATTTCTCTCTAAATGCTTGAAAAAGTGACATTCGAATATTGTCGTGCTTTTTGTTCCATATGATAATGCTAAATGTAGCAAAACTGAGCAGGATTTTCGAACGTGCAACATTTTACAAACGGCGCCCCATACATATACCCCTTTTGCCTCCTGCTCTTTCTTATCAGTTAACCCCTTAGTCATATTAATTACCAAAACTCTCTTCTAAACCCCCGCTAGGCTCTATCAATCTCTTGTTTTCTCACTCTCTCCAATAAACTTTCTCTTAACCCTTTCCTGACGTCCTGTTGCTAAATAACCATACTTCTTACCTACCCCTGCCTGGCTTCCCATGACCCCAGTGCCACACCTGGGCCAACAGTCTTATCACTTCTAACCCGAGGGCCTTTTGTGTATGAACCAGAGGGGGACGCAGGGGGTCTTTCGTCAACAACAGCTGTTCCAACCACTACATTCCTTAACCCTCTCTCTAAATCAATTACCCTCTGTGCTTTCTTCTCCACTCTCTGCCATTTATTACCATCCTCTGTAATGTCTGCCTTTTCCTTTAAGTCACCCTCAAATGTTACAGTAGGGAACTGACCCATCAAAGGCAGTTGTGTATAGAGAGGTGTCTCTTTTACCAACAAGTAATATAATTTAATTACTGCCTCTAAAGGCGTACCTGGTTCTACTTCTACTAAGGCCATCTCAAAATGCAATTGCTAATTTAAATCTAACCACTGCATGTGAAATTTGAGGGAACCACCCTCCCCCTTACTTATCACTCTCTCTCTCGTGCTGCTTGCCTGCACAAAGAACAAAGAACTTCCACCTCAAATCTTATCAGACAGCAATCAACCAAGTAACCCTAAACCTAAATAACTATACAACAATAATTTCCGTTAGTATTACACGCTATCTGCAACTATCAGCATTTAGTTAATACCACCAACAATTATACCCAATATATATCACGCATATATTCCACCAACGAACAATTCCGTATTCTTAAAATGTAAACAAACCCACGTGTGATACTCACAGATTACCACCAGCCAGGAGCAATTGCCAAAATGTATTATATGCTATGCAATATATAACTGTGCTTTATTCAATCTGTCAATTACCTTATTAATTTATTCCCACTAATTCCCATTCTATACACAATCCAATTCCACTCACTTCCACCAAGCTACAATCCTCAAGCAACACCCATGTATTCAACATTTCAATACCTATTCCTTCATACCCATCATATATACCGTATGGATTCCCATAAAAGTCACCCACTGTATATTCCTCCTCTATACTCTCTCACTCACTTACTTCAACTACTTGAGGCTCCCCCGTTAAGCGAGATGAGTGTCTGATTCGCATCAAGGTGTTATCCTGTGACACCTCCACGTCACCTTTCCCTAATTCTTTCGCAGGCAGCCACTTGCTGACACTGGCTCTTTCTATCATTCTGGCCATATCTCTTGCCCTGAAACCTAACCCCACTTTGAGTGTAATGTGTGGTATTATGCCTCCCACATCACGTGCCACAATATGCAACGGTGAATCCATCCTAACTTGTACTGCCACCCCTTCAGGTCCCACAACTATGCCCCTGGCCTTTAGCCCGACCTGAGTCCTTCCATTCAATGCCTCTCTCCACATCTTATCACTCACTCCATTCCCTTCTGCTCCCGTGACATCTTCCACCATTATAGTGCAATGAGTTGGATACCTAGGCTTTCTGATCCCTGCATGACAATTGTTTATCAGAGGACCCCACTCACTCCAGATCCTATCCTCCCATTCCAATCCAAATAAACCTATCCAATACATCTGTTTAATTTGATATGCAATGGGTCCTTGCAAAGCCATACCCTGGCGTGGTGCCTCTCTCCCATCAGACTGAATTAAACCTGATTTTAACAACGGCCCTTCATGCAGGGAAACAAAGCCACTGGGGTTACCCATCTGTGGACTACTATCTCTCTGCTCTCCCATCTCCTTTTGCATCAAAGAATGTTTTAACTTCATAAACTTACTCTCAATCATCATTCTCTCTTTCTTTTGTGTCTCGCAACCCATTCGAAATCCCAGTTCAAACACCTCTCGATATCCTGCAGTCAATTGGTCATAATTCATAGCTTCCTCTACCATCCCTGACAAAAAAGGAACTTCCCCCACTGCTGAATTAACATTCTTAAGACTTTGAAACACCTGGCCAGGCAAAAGGTGCTTTGCCTCCATTGCACAGTCTCTTCCAACAAAGCATTCAATACACCTTCCCCCACTATCAATCAGTCTCCGGGCCATCTGCTCTTCTCCGGCCTCCATTTTCCCTCTGCCTCTTTCAAACTCATCTGCAGATTGTGCTAACACTTGCCTATGCTCCATATGATTTTCTTTTGCTAAATTCATATATATTGTTAAAATATGTAACTCCTGCTGTCTCTTAACAAGTGTACATGAAATTTGAGGGAAACCCCCTACCCCCTTACAAAAGTACAGGCCCACACAGAAATACTTCCCACGTGGTTTCCTAGAACAACACAGACACGTGGACAACACAGCAATGCAGATTCAATCCACCGTAATATTCTCCAACTGCAAAAGTTTATATAGTTTATAACTATGAACTTTCGTTTTTTAAAGTATATATAGTTACCACGTCTCTTAATCCAACCACATTATCCACCGTATTACAACTTAATTCCAACCTTCAGCCACCAATACAAGCCTAGTCTAAGTTTTAATTTACCCACGTGTGTGGGAACAATGTTATCTTTTCATCCAAAACAATTATAGCCAACCTAGTTCTCTAAACAGGTTAGTAGATTTTAGCTCAACGCCAATTTCAATGCGCGTCACCGAAACCAGTATGCCTGTATTATTAATCATAACACGATAAACAATACGTCGCTCGTATTAAATACCACAATGCAAAACACCTTCGTCCTAAGAACAGCGGAATCAGCCAACCCGTCTCCTTCAATAAGATGAATTAGTTTAAAATGTATTCTATGGTTTCAATAAGGATTACAACAGCAATCTACGATCTCACTTCAACTAGCCATCCACCCAGATATTTACCTGAAGTGAAACGAGACTACGTCGTGTTAATATGTGGTCAAACTATCTAATAACAGTCGAAAGTGACTTAGCTCCTGTATCCATACAGTAAGTTTATCAAAATTAACTGCAATATAAGGCGATGTGATATTACTATAATTACCAGATTAAGTCTTCACGGCGTCTGTATTCCACCAGTACGTTCGTTAAACTTAAACTGCAAGTTAGGAATACATTTAACATTCATTCACCCACGTGCACACTACTGAAGCAATTCCTATATGCTCCTTATTAAACACTGATTTTAAAAGAGATCTTTAATTATCTCATAACAGTGATCCAAACTCCAAATCACACAAATCCCGTACACACCATTTCTTCCGTTTTTCAGACCCTTGCATTCACTCACTCACACATGAAACAGCTCACTCAATACCCAATACCTTACTGCTTCAATATACTGTTTCAAATAACTCAATTTATGTATTCCCAAGAAAGCCAGCACATGCGATAAACCAATAACTCAGTAGGCTATTAAGGCTTATTTGAACTGCTTTGAATACAACCTAAATCCCATAAAGGCCAGAACATGCGATAGTGGATATTTCAATAGTCCCCTATTTGAACTGCCTTATAATACACAATTTCCCATATAAGCCAGAACATGCGATAAACCAGTAAATTAATACTCAGATTATTTGAACTGCTAAATCTCCCATAAAAGCCAGAACATGCGACAACGGTTAATTCACTTCCCGTTGTGTGAACTGCTAAAAACATTGGTTGCGAACCAAAAATAGCGACTATACCGTACTTAAAGAATTCCCATCTACCCTCCAACTCCGTGCGGTCCGTTTTAATGAAGACTGAGAACACCAACACCCCACTCTAAATCACCCAGCATTCACTACTCATCAAAGTATGCTTACCTTGAATTTACTACAGAGGCCTTCTGCATAACATGGGCGAATTCAGGAGTGGAATGTGTAGTGCTCTCTGTCTTTTCAAGATCCCAGTCGAGGTCACCAAAGTTTATACCTATCTTTTCTATCTTGTTTATAGTTAATCTTGTTACTTGAACACACTGAGTACGAGAAAATGTGTACTGCCCCTTTAAGAGACTACAGTTGATTAAGTTTAGCTGTCATCTCCGTTTATTTTTCAGTCTTCGGTTGCTGATCTGCCGTTGACTCTTGCCTTCTCTCCCCTCTTTTCACGCAATTGTTTTGTTGCATTTGCTGCACGTCGCGATGTTTTAATCTTTTTGTGCGAAATACAGCCACACTTTTGACCGTTTACCTTTCGGTATTTTCTCTGTTAAAAGGTTGATGGCTAGTTCTGTTTGTGCTTGCTCTGTGAAATGCTGCCTGCTCTTCACAGTCATAAGACTGTTGCTATGAAAACACCAATGAGCGTGAGCGACACAAGAAAAAGTTTACATTGGGAGCTGGGGCAGTTTTACATGTGCCCCACGGAATCTGCCTAGCAACCGTGTTCAATTGGCTCAGGCACCGAAATGAAGCACCGAAATCTGCGTTGCATTTCGGTCCGGGTAGGTACCGGATGTATTGGAACCGGTTCTCGGTACCCAACCCTACTCCTCACTCCCCCCCCCCCCCACTCCACTTCAACTCCTCACGCCCCTCACTTGTTATCTGGGCTCGTCTTGAATGGACAGAACTCAATTCAAGCTCCGGAATATTCTCTCCCCTGCTCCTTTGGCATTCCAAGGTTAGGTATTTGCTCCGTGTTGTTCCCAAGGTTTAGGTATTTTTGAGTTTTTTTGTATTTAACTCCTAAGTTCGCTTTCTTTCTTTCTTTCTTTCCACTCAGTGATGCTTTAGGTAAAACTAGGCAGCCACTTGAGGCAAGTCTAAAATGTAAAGCTCCATATAGCATGTAGTGGTGAAGTTCACATAAAACAGTGAGTTTCATTTAGCAGTTTAGAGCATTTCTCTGACTACCAGTGGAAACACCATGACATTATGACAGTCTGATTCGTCTCCTCCTTATCTACAGTGAATGTCAAGATGGCTAATTGTAGTCATGACATAGAAAGGTTTACAACCTCATCCTTGTCCTCCATCCTATGTCTGGGAAGAGATCACAGTATTTGTTGAAATACAAACCCTCAACTGCAACAGGTTTGTGCTGGGATGCCTGGGAAAGCTTTAACACAAATGTACTAAAGAAACCACTGAACTAGACTGGCCAACCAACCAGCACACTCTGACCTGTACTGCTTGTTGAAAACATGCTTCAAACCTGTGCTTCCCTTAAGGACTCATATTTACAGATCAAAAATGGGACAGATGTAATTTTGACTTGTAGCGTCTGTCTGATCATGGTGTGAATGGGGCCATGAGTGTTCAGCTATGACAGGCAGAGTGAAAGCCACAGGATAGGAAGAGTGGATGTGGTGGTGGGTGTTGGCTAGTCCTTCCCAGGCAAAGCAGTGTACTGTTATCCTGTCTCCTTATTACCTGGGTAGAAACATCAATCTGGGCTTACTGTCATTAGTGTTCACGTGATGTACAGCACACAGTGACAAACAATCATCAAGATATGAGCAGTACTATGACAAGGTGCCAGAGTACTTCACAAGATGCTGTTAGGTGAAAATTCACCCTAGTTACCTCAGGACTCTGGAGCTGCATATAAGTATATTTATTAGACAAACAACAATTGCAATCGGGCTCACTCCCAGCACAAGGCTGAAAGTGAAGCCACATCGCACATCGCACAAGGTTTATTGAGACAGAAGTTTAGCGTTCAGCAGGGATAACCACGTGGTGGATTTCTGACGTCCGAGGCAAGGATGGAAGTTTTGCAAGGTCGGAAGAAACACAGTTCGACCCTTCTTATCACCTCTGGTCTAAACATGCTCTTGTACATATGTAGACTAAGTGGCACCTAATATTCTAAGTTACACACACGCAGAAACACAGAAAAGCCATGTTCCTGCTTACATAAGCACATGATTCATATAAGGTAATTAATAATACAAGGCACTTGATTATTTCATTATGTCATTAGCAGTGTTTCGAAATGATCTCCATCAGATGCTGTCAGATCCATTGTGCTCTGCATGGAAGGCTTGGAGGGCCATTCTTGCCATGATCATTCAACACTAATCCCATCATCATGATTCACAGAGGGGGGTTTTCTCTGCCCGTCTGAAAGCTGTCACCTGGAGAAGATCTGCATTATGTTGAGGAAGGTGTGCACAATTACAGTGGATGGGGAAACCCTTAAACACATAAATTAATGCTTGCCGTGTCTGATTTATCAACTTTGGTTTTATTGAAGGGCTGAGAGGTGTGAACTCAGTCACCTGTAAAAGGACAGAATTATGATGAACAGCATGTTCTGTTGTATACATATCTGATATGCCCATGACATGGCCATTAATCGTTAAGATTCTTTACTTTGTGTGTATTTGTCTATGAGTGTGTGTATTTGAGATAGAGAGTGTGTGTGTGTACTTGTAAAGAGACAGAGATTTTCCAGAGATAAATAAATAGGAAATGACGTACTAACCACACTGGCCCCGTAAAGGCCTGCTCAGTTATAATCAAACTAAGAAACAGCTGCTGGGGGGGGGGGGTCAAACACTTGTAAAGACACAGATTTTCCATAGATAAAGAAACAGATAAATATTAGAGTGAGTGATGGGCGAGATCAAAGAGGTATGTCTTAAGTGCATGTTTAAAAGTTTCCACCGTTTCAGCCATTCTTAGGTATTCTGGCAGAGTATTCCAAAGGCTGGGGGCATAGAAACTAAAAGCTGCTTCTCCATGTCTCTTTATCCTGGCTTTTGGAACTGTTAGGAGTTCAGTGCCAGAGGACCTCAGGGATCTACTGGGTGTGTACCTTGAGAGCATGTCTGTTATATATTCAGGTGCATGACTATGGAGTGATTTATAGACTAGTAAAATAATCTATGGTTCAGTGTCATCATTCCATGTATAGAGAAAAGCAGTAGGCCTATGTGGCCATTTTCTAGTGTGAGGAGTGCAGTGTGTGTGTCTGTGTGTGTGTGTGTGTGTGTCTGTGTGTGTGTGTGTGTCTGTGTGTGTGTGTGTGTGTGTGTCTGTGTCTGTGTGTGTGTGTGTGTGTGTGTGTGTGTGTGTGTGTGTGTGTGTGTGTGTGTGTGTGTGTGTGTGTTACGACCCTGGCGGGTCTAGGCCCCGCCCTGTGATAGTTGCATGACTGTTCTCTCTGTCTCTACAGCAGGTGATTGGGGACAGGTGTATCATTGATTGGATGGGCTACAAAAGCCCTGATCAGCCCTAACCGGCATTTGGTTATTGTTGGTCGTTGGATAGAGATTGGATTTGGGATACTCGTTGGTTTTGGATTGTCGTAGGATTTTGGATTGATCGTCGTCGTCGTTTGTTTGTTTTGATTACCCTTGAACTGACTTTACATTACATCTTTTGTTTCTATTCACAACACTGACATTCACCACACATTTGCTGATAATTAATACATAAATATATACCTGTAACCATTAATAATTAACTTATTATTATTATTATATTATAAATTCTGCGTGGCTTCCCCTTTATGTTTCATGCATTTGAGCCGTGCACGTAAGTGTGTGTGTCCCACCTGTGGATCTTGTGGTGAGGCGTCATCACTCCAGGCCCCTCCACACACACATCTACATCCTTCAGGTCAAACTTAAAGTCGTTGGTAAACTCCACAGTCACACAAATCTCCTCCCTCACTCTGGGGCTGCCTGAGACAGACAGACAGACAGACAGACAGACAGACAGACAGACAGACAGACAGACAGACAGACAGACAGACAGACAGACAGACAGACAGACAGACAGACAGACAGACAGACAGACAGACAGACAGACAGACAGACAGAGAGAGAAACAGACAGACAGACAGACAGACAGACAGACAGACAGACAGACAGACAGACAGAGAGAGAAACAGACAGACAGACAGACAGACAGACAGACAGGGTGATAAACGCACTCAGAGGTGAGGAAGAGAACCAAACATGGAGCCAAAGAGGAATGAAAAGATAAGAATGGGAAAATGGAAGGAGAGAGAGGGGGACAACATTTAAACGATGAGGAAACAGTGAGAAAGAGAGAGCAGAGGGAGAGCAGGATCACACACCTTCACTATGAGTTATGGTTTGCGCATGGCAACGGTGAGCATCGCCGTGACGATCTGACCTGTCTCCCTGGCCTTTCCAGTGATGATGAAGTGCAGGTTTAAACACACATACATATGCAACCACTCTGACTCCCTTATGTGCACACAAACACCCATAAACCAACAAACACAAATATGAACCCTTCCTCCATTCTATTCATTCACACACAGAAACAGACAGACACACACACACACACACACACACACACACACACACATACACACACACACACACACACACGTGTCTCACCACAACACAAACAGGGTGGAGATGCAATTGGAGCCATGCAACATGAAACACCAAGTCATAATGCAAGTAATCATCCGGATGTAATACTAATATTGTACACTGGAGGGCACTCTTCATGATACAATACATACTGAAAAAAAGTGTCTTATAACCTTTAGGTGTAGACAACAGGCATCAGTTTTTATCTGACAATCCCAACCGTAGCCCTGGCAGACGCCCAGTAGCCGCGGTGGTCTTACCCTCCGGTAACTTGTAGGCGTCAGTGATTTCACGGCGCCCATTACTGCCGAGAGTCTTAGTCAGCACCATACGGCCTACGTGCTTCGTGTTCTTTCGCACCGGCACCAAGTATCCATCACGGTTCCGCTGGTAGAACACCACATCACTGTTCACCTGAGGGACACAGCTTATTCTGAGTGCAATCACTAGTAGTGGTTTAGCACCTCACTGTTAGGCAGTTTTAGGCACACTGGAATGTTGCCCAAGTTCATAGTAATGTTGGTACACAATGGGAATACCTACAGCTAAGACTAATCCATGTGTCCTGAAAAAGACTTGTGAAATGTGGGCTCATTTTGAGAATTTTAACTCACACGAGAATTGAAACTGATGTTTTAAGCTGATGTGATATTGATGTGTTCTTACCTCTGCAAACACGAAAGTCAAATGGGTAGCAGATCATGTTTTACGGCATGGACTGATGCAGGAACACACCTGGAGTTCATATACACACACACACATACACACACACACTCAGACACACACACTCACACACACTCACACACACTCACACACTCTCACACACACACACACACACACACACACACTTCCCATTTCTGAAAGGCAAAGATGCTGGCTGCAGAGGGAAATGATGAAGTTAGCATAATTTGTAGATCATCACACACACACACACACACACACACACACACACACGAATAGATCAGTGTTCAAACTGATGAATGAGGACCTCTGTGCTCTTGTGTGTTTCATGGTGTTGCTATTCTATGACAGTGTGGTCTTTCAGATCAGTGATGAACACTGAAAACCTCACGTTTGTGTTGGGAACAACTGGACTAATGGATGATCACACATGTCACACACACTGATTCATTTACCACTCAAAAGTGGAATCTACAGCCATCCAGGATGACAAACAATGGAGAGCTGGAGAGGAGAACACATAAGAGGAGTTGAGCTGGAGAGGAACACAGGAGAGGAGTTGAGCTGGAGAGGAACACACGGAAGAGGAGTTGAGCTGGAGAGGAACACAGAAGAGGAGTTGAGCTGGAGAGGAACACAGAAGAGGAGTTGAGCTGGAGAGGAACACAGAAGAGGAGTTGAGCTGGAGAGGAACACAGAAGAGGAGTTGATCTGGAGAGGAGAACACAGAAGACTTGAGCTGGAGAGGAACACAGAAGAGGAGTTGAGCTGGAGAGGAACACAGAAGAGGAGTTGAGCTGGAGAGGAGAACACAGGAGAGGAGTTGAGCTGGAGAGGAACACAGAAGAGGAGTTGAGCTGGAGAGGAACACAGAAGAGGAGTTGAGCTGGAGAGGAACACAGAAGAGGAGTTGATCTGGAGAGGAGAACACAGAAGACTTGAGCTGGAGAGGAACACAGAAGAGGAGTTGAGCTGGAGAGGAACACAGAAGAGGAGTTGAGCTGGAGAGGAACACAGAAGAGGAGTTGAGCTGGAGAGGAACACAGGAGAGGAGTTGAGCTGGAGAGGAACACAGAAGAGGAGTTGAGCTGGAGAGGAACACAGAAGAGGAGTTGAGCTGGAGAGGAACACAGAAGAGGAGTTGAGCTGGAGAACACAGAAGAGGAGTTGAGCTGGAGAACACAGAAGAGGAGTTGAGCTGGAGAGGAACACAGAAGAGGAGTTGAGCTGGAGAGATGAACACAGAAGAGGAGTTGAGCTGGAGAGGAACACAGAAGAGGAGTTGACCTCAAGAACACAGAAGAGGAGTTGAGCTGGAGAGGAACACAGAAGAGGACTTGAGCTGGAGAGGAAGACAGAAGAGGAGTTGAGCTGGAGAGGAGAACACAGAAGAGGACTTGAGCTGGAGAGGAAGACAGAAGAGGAGTTGAGCTGGAGAGGAACACAGAAGAGGAGTTGAGCTGGAGAGGAACACAGAAGAGGAGTTGAGCTGGAGAGGAACACAGAAGAGGAGTTGAGCTGGAGAGGAGAACACAGAAGAGGAGTTGAGCTCAAGAACACAGAAGAGGAGTTGAGCTGGGGAGGAACACAGAAGAGGAGTTGATCTGGAGAGGAAGACAGAAGAGGAGTTGAGCTGGAGAGGAACACAGAAGAGGAGTTGAGCTGGAGATGAGAACACAGAAGAGGAGTTGAGCTCAAGAACACAGAAGAGGAGTTGAGCTGGGGAGGAACACAGAAGAGGAGTTGAGTGAGAGCAGATCAGCACTGGATCCTCTCTACTGATGTCATATCCTCCTGGCAGATCGGATCTAGACTTCTGGCGTTGGTGTTATTGGTCTAGTTGTTGATACAGATGAAGATTGTAAAAAGATCAATGATTTCATTCTTTGAAAGCGCATAACATGCATTGCAATTTGAGAGTACCATATTAGTGAAGCAACTAACAAATCCAGGCCTAATGGAAAAATTTAAATTTGACGTTCCAATGCTATATTCAACACAATACATGTGTCTACTGTCTTGGCCTTGGGTAAGAGAGACCCTGGCAGCAGCATTAATAGTAGTAGTAGTAGAAGCAGAGACACTGGTCACCCCGTTTATCATCACCATAAAATAAACCCCATTTCCTCCTGTGGGTCATGTCAAGACAGACTCAGTAGCCAGGACACGTTTCTTCAGAGCAGAATCTGAGTGACTAATGACTAGAACGTTCCACAGCATTTGGAGAACATCAGAGCCATAATGAATAGAACGTTCCACAGCATTTGGAGAACATCAGGGCCATAATGACTAGAACGTTCCACAGCATTTGGAGAACATCAGAGCCATAATGACTAGAACGTTCCACAGCATTTGGAGAACATGTGTTCTTACCTCTGCAAACACAAATGTGAAATGGGTAACAGATCATGCCGTACATGCCTGTAGATCATAAACACACACACACACATACACAGACACACAGACTGTTAAAGAAAGTATTAGTATATTTTATCATGAATGTCTTTTTGTTTTAAGGTTTCTTCCAAAATGCTATGTGCCCTGCTTCTCCATGTAGATTGGACTTTGGAAGACAATTAGCAGAGTCAAGAATGTTAACCCAGAAACCTCACGTATATGTTTACATAAGATAAGAAGGAGAGAGCGGGTTGTGAAATGTCTCGTTGCTAAGCAGAAGTAGAATTCTGCTGAGCTGAAGGTATCCTAAGTGCATCCCAGCGTCTTGACTGTCATACTGTGTAAACATTGTTTAATAAAAGGACTTGTTTTCAGCACGGCACGTTAGACAGACTTAAGGTGTCTGTCTCCGTCAGGTCCCGTTCGAAAACCGTCCAGTTCACTTATATGCTGGGTAGTGTTTTTAACCTGCTAACTAACTGTTGAGGGTCTTATCCCTGACACAGACACACACACACACTCACACATATACACAGACACACAGACACAACAACTATCTATGAAGTGTGACTTTAAAAGAAACAAATGATGTGTATATTTACGTGTATGTGTGTGCGTGTGTGTTTCTGGGAGGGGGGATAGTGGTTTGTATTTGTTTGTGTGTGTTCATACATTGTGTGTCTGTATGTGTGTGTGTGTTACCATCACTAGTCTCCAGAGGTGTGGCATCCATCGCCTGCCAGCCCCCAAAACCATCAGGGAGGTCAGGAGGTCGGGATGTGAAGCACTCATTCCAGCAGTGGTAGTTCCTGATAACACACACACACACACACACACACACATGCACAGAATCGAACATCCATACTCACAGATATGCACACACAGACACAAACACACACATTCACACACACACACACAAACACACACACACACACACACACACACACACACACACACACACACACACACGCACAGAATCGAACATCCATACTCACAGATATGCACACACAGACACACACACACACACACACACACACAGACTCGAACATCCATACTCACAGATATGCACACACACACACACACACACACACACACACACACACACACACACACACACACACACACATGCACAGAATCGAACATCCATACTCACAGATATGCACACACAGACACAAACACACACATTCACACACACACACTCACACACACACACTCACACACACACACACACACACACAGAAACGAACATCCATACTCATACAGATATGCACACACAGACACACACACACACATTCACACACACACAATCACACACACACACACAGAATCGAACATCCATACTCACAGATATGCACACACACACACACACACACACACACACACACACACACACACACACATGCACAGAATCGAACATCCATACTCACAGATATGCACACACACACACACACACACACACACACACACACACACACACACACTCACACACACTCACACACACACACACACACACACACACACACACAGAAGAGGAGTTGAGCTGGAGAGGAGAACACAGAAGAGGAGTTGAGCTAGTATATTTATGTGTGTGTGTTTCTGGGAGGGGGGATAGTGGTTTGTATTTGTTTGTGTGTGTTCATACATTGTCTGCTGTATGTGTGTGTGTGTTACCATCACTAGTCTCCAGAGGTGTGGCACCCATCGCCTGCCAGCCCCCAAAACCATCAGGGAGGTCAGGCCGGGACATGAAGCACTCATTCCAGCAGTGGTAGTTCCTGATAACACACACACACACACACACACACAAACACACACTCACACACACACACACACATGCACAGAATCGAACATCCATACTCACAGATATGCACACACAGACACAAACACACACATTCACACACGCACACACACAAACACACACACACACACACACACACACATGCACAGAATCGAACATCCATACTCACAGATATGCACACACAGACACACACACACACACACACACACACACACAGAATCGAAAATCCATACTCACAGATATGCACACACATATATGTGTGTGTGTGTGCGTGCGTGCGTGTGTGTGTGTGTGTATATGTGTGTGTGTGTGTGTGTGTGTGTGTGTGTGTGTGTGTGTGTGTGTGTGTGTGTGTGTGTGTGTGTGTGTGTGTGTGTGTGAAAGAGAAAGAGAGAGACAGAACCCTGTGACTGAAACCCCAAGTTGTTGCCTTTAATTACATGATTAAAGGCACAGACCCCCAGGGAGCAGGTGCAGACAGTGGCTGATATTTTCACATTAACACGATTCCCTTTTTCAAAAGTATTTTGACAGCATTTCACAGTCAACTGCCATGATCTTTACTGCCAGGTGTTGTTGCCAGTAAGCTCTGAGTAGGGCGTACACCTCATATGCATGTAGGTGAGGTGATCCTGTATGGCTACATTCTTTACGTTCGACGTCATTAAACTGCCTAAACTGCATGTTGATAAACCAGCCTCTCACGACAGAGACTTTGCTCTTTGGGTCGATCGGGTGTTATTCACAGAAGGCAGAGAAAAAGATAACTTATGTCTTTAAGGAAAACATGGTGAGTAACACAAAATATATACAGGAGTCTCTAGTGGGGGTAATGGTGAAGTAATGATGTCTGCAAGAGTCTCATTTCCTGTTGGTGTTCCTGATGTTTCTGAGCAGGAAGTAGTTCTTATAATTCTTTATTGCATGTGGAGAGAGAATGAACCTATGCTTGGTGAAATAGTGTGCCCCATTTGTTGAATTTTCTTAGAGTAAAATGTGTAACTAAGTAACAGCCAGTTAACACAAGTAAATAATTGAAGAGGGGCTTAATATATTGAGAGTAAAGCATATATAAAGAAAGGGATACCATATAATCTCAAATGTGACCTGGGTTCTCTTGTGGTAGAGGAGCATTAAAGCTTATTAGACGATGTAAATGTAAAAACTGCATTCATTTTAAGAAGTAGTTGAATTCTGAACAGATACAATCATTCCCTCGTTAAGTTCCTATAACTCTGTAGAGGTGATCAGACCTGTTAAGCAAGTTATCCCGTGGAGAATTCATTGCTAGTACTGGAACAATGCCAACCTCAAACCCACGTCTAGTTTCAGAAGTCTACTTAGAAGTATTAAAGGGTCCATGTTTATTACCTCTCCACTCCCCCACCTAAGCCATGTTTTCAGCCTTGTACATTTGTCTGGTCACATAACCATGCTGCTCTTGGCTGGGATGAGTTTTGTCGAGTGTGAGGCAATTCAAACCTCATGACCTAACCATAAAAACAGAAAGTGCAGAGAAAGGCGGAGTTCAAAAAACGGATTTTGTTTCATACAAACAGAGGCAAGAAACTTGAACTAATAGCTGTAAAAGCATGAGTGAAAGTGATTGATGGAAATGTTAATTGTATATAGACACCGAAGAGCAGTATTGTATGAGGTACTGAGAACATGCTACACCGATGATTGTGAAATCTTGTTTAATGATGTCAGGTTTGGCATATGGCCAGGGGTGTCCGAAGCAGCATTGGACACAGGAAAGGATGTTAAATTCCTTCAGCTACTGGTCGGGGACTCCCCACTGTAGCCAAACCTCTCACTATCAACAATTGTAGTAATCATTATAACTATGTGTAATGTCTTCACAATGACTCATAACCTCCTTTATGATACATTATATCTGTAACTTAAAAATGGTTATAATTTAAGATGGAATAATGCATTATAAATATGTGATCATTAGTCTGTGCATCTGTCAAATATCATAATGCATCCTATGAAGCCTGCATCTATAAGGCCCTATAAGGGCATTAATAATGCCTTTAAAAAGTAGCTATAAGTCATTGTAGCACTCATTATAACTATGTGAGAGGGAGGGAGGGGAGGGGGAGAGGGAGAGGGAGAGGGAGAGGGAGAGGGAGAGGGAGAGGGAGAGAGAGGGAGAGAGAGAGGCTGCCCGGCATGATGTGGGGGAATTTTGTTTATGTTTAGTTTTGATGAGTTATGTTTAGTTTTGATGATTTATGTTTAGTTATGTTGGCTGGCATGGTACATGAGAATGTTAGTTACACAAGGATAGTAAGGGTGGCAGGATACAACAACAGACTGGCGACAGCCGCAACACGTACGGCATGCTGTACCCGGGATCCTTAAAGGCCCTCCTACACAGTACAACATGGCTGACAAGAAGTATGTTGTGACCCCTGGCCTTGAACCCATGACTATGGGGTACTAAACCTGCACCCTGACCACAATGCTTCAATAATTGAGCAGTTTCTAGTGTTTCATTTGTAATGATTCTGCATGAATCATCTGGCAGAGCGGTATTGCTGCAGCAATTGTAGTTCGATAATGTATTGTCGTGAAGTTTGACTTCAACTTTAGTTTTGACTCTCATGTTATTGTTTATTTTCTGTTTTTGTGTATACCTTTGAACCTGGCCCTGTAGATATTCTACATGGGTGGTTCTCTGGACTTTGCCTGGAGACAATAACCAATTGCCCTCCTCACCCTCTGTGTGCCTCCTCACCATCACCCTCTGTGTGCCTCCTCACCCTCCCCCTCTGTGTGCCTCCTCACCCTCACCCCCTGTGTGCCTCCTCACCCTCTGTGTGCCTCTGTGTGCCTCTGTGTGCCTCCTCACCCTCACCCCCTGTGTGCCTCCTCACCCTCACCTTCTGTGTGCCTCCTCACCCCCTGTGTGCCTCCTCACCATCACCCCCTGTGTGCCTCCTCACCATCACCCCCACCATCACCCCCTGTGTGCCTCCTTGTTGTATAAAGACCCCCAGTCACAGATACCTTTCAACAGATAGCTACTGTTTATATTTGTGAGAAATGTAATGTGTTTTCAGATACATTATTGTTTTGATTCCTTGTTTCTACTGAAGCCAGTTGTATGTCCATGAAGAGAAGCTGAGCAATGGAAACACCAGGAGACGCTCCAGAGGGACAGAGGTAATGCATCATCTGAATTATGAGTGATGTTAAAAGAAGCTGATATGTCCGTGTGTTTCTGTGGCTCTTGGGCTTTTTAGTGGACTTACTATGGATAAATGCCTCTGTAGTAAATCATGGGTGCTATTTTGTGTGATAGACACGTCCTTCAGGAGAGACCTCCATCACCTGTGCCCACTTGTGTGTCCATGAAGAGTGACCAGTCACATGAATGCCGCATCAACTTCCAGAATGCAGATGGTACAAAAGCATCAAGGCAAGTTCGTGAAACAGACTCATGTCAAGGGTATGCTAGGAAGGGTATGTTAGGAAGTCAACAAATAGTGAATTTAGAGTGTCACAACCAGATATTTGGTCAAGAAACAAACAACCTTTCTATAAATAGTTTGTCATATTTCATTTAAATACCAACATTCCCCTTCCAGCGTCCCATTTTTCAGAATGGTCAGTCAGATTTGGGTGTAAATGCCTCTGTAGTAAATCATGGGTGCTATTTTGTGTGATAGACACGTCCGTCAGGAGAGACCTCCATCACCTGTGCCCACTTGTGTGTCCATGAAGAGTGACCAGTCACATGAACGCAGCATCAACTTCCAGAATGAAGATGGTACGAATGCATCAAGGCAAGTCCATGAAACAGACTCATGTCAACAATCTTTCTATAAATACTTTGTAACCGTATTTAATTGAATTACCAATCATTTGTGTGTGGTTGACAGTATCCAAAAGTATCCAATGCAATGGCATTGGACTAAAAACTAAAAAAAACTAAATATCAATTTACAAATAAATACAAATATTTCTGAAATAATTACAGCATAGAACATACAGAACAAAAATCCCAGAGGCAAGGGAAAAAACATTTGGATATGGTTGCGTCATACGTTACTGAAAGGCACATGATGCAGGTTTTTAACACATGTTTTGTTTTCATAAGCCACTCAGTCTATTCGCTAGGATTCTGATATAGGCTCGTAACCCTGTGGAAATACAAGACCAAATTTTACAGCACAGTGTTTACAGTACAGTACATCAAATAGCAAGCTGGGTAGTTATCAGGGTCAACTGTGCTTTTGTTGATGTTTAAAGGTAAGCTCCATATTTCTTCACTTTGATTTTCCATCCCCAGAAGCCAAATGGAGGAATGTAAACCAGATGCTGTCAGTGACCAGTTCACCCAGAGTCAACATGGGGATCTGAAGCACATATTCCAGGTTTGATGCAGACATTTACTGAAGTGCTGCTGATATATGTTCATATTTAGTAAAATACACCACCACTCAAAAGTATAAGGAATTACTCACAAATGTACATTTTTCAATTAAAATCAGATGAAAATACAGTAATTATAGATATAGTTATGAGTATAATTTTAATCATTAGGCATATTATGGCATGTTATGTCATGTTATGGTTATGACAGTGTCGTGTCATTCTCATGTCAACCCTTTCAAATAAGGCGTTACCGATTGTACAAAGAAAGTTATTACATGCAAGAAATTTGGTTACTGAATATATCTTCCCAAGGTGTGCACCACACCCTTCACAGAATAGTGCAGACTAGCGTTAACCAGGAGATAAAGAGAGGCAAACACACACACACACACACACACACACACAAGCACACATTGTATTCTAACCTTGTAACTGTCTTCACAATTTTTCATTTTGCAACTTATTTGTTGGATGAATTTTGTTTTCATTTTCTTGGTGATTCCAAACTTCTGATTGGTATAGTGTATACAGTATTTCTATATTGATTAGTATTGAATTCTTCTGTATCTCTGTAACCATTTGCAATCTATTAGGGAGGGAGTTTCAATCAGCAGTGGAAGTTTAAGTGCGTAGTTTTGAGTTCACAGCAATGAGAAAACTGCACACAAGAGAACAGCCAGCGATGGTTAGAGTACCAGTGAATCCACTGCAGTGTCCTTGCTCTTGGGAGGTTAGCCTATGACCAGTTAGAAAAGGGCAGTCTGATCTTTCTTGAAGAAGACCTGACTGGCATTGATGTCAGAGAAGCAGTACACATTGGCATTATCACCCAGACCTTTAGAGAAGGATCAGTACTTTACCAGGACAAGAGGCTACAGTTCATGTTCAACAAATAAATATAAGGGATGAAGTGGGCTGTTAGTGGGAGTTAATATTTTATATTTTGGACAGACAAACGTGAAGATAATGTTGTATGAATTGATCCAATGGGAAAATTCACTGAGCTGTCATAGGCTCAACCCTCCGTCCCATGTAAGAAGGGCTCAGTCCTTTTTTCTATTTCTTTGTTCATTTGTAATGTCCTGCAACATTGTTAACATATGGTAATGGGTTACATAAGGCTCCACTGTCTGTCTAAATGTTCTGCACTGGTCATGCAGTAGTTTTTAATCTCATTACTCTCTCCCAGGTTCCAGCTGACAACTGTAGTTTACATCTCTACCCTATATACTGTATAGTTCATTCAGCAGCATATATCTAGAGTGTTCTTAAAACAGATGTACACCACAACAAATCCAATACCAGCCACGATGATAATCATATACACACGTATACCATGATAATATGTGTGGAGGATTAGCTATCTGGCATTCTGTTATTATTTCCTGTCTCAATTTTTCACAGTGGCCTTTTAATATTGTAATGACACTAATGAATGCAGTGTAATATAATATGTCATACTGAGAATCATTATGTAATAGAACATTCCTTTGTACTTACATTTACCAGGTTTAGGGTTAAGGTAAATGTAAGTAGTCTATTAGTGCTCTGTAATGCAATGCACTATTTGTGCTTTAGGTGTTAGAGGAGAAGATCATCACCTTTGTGAAGAATGAGCTGAAGAGATTCAAGAGGATGCTGAGTCCAGATTACCAAGAAAACTTTGAGGGTAAAGAGGAGGATGAGAGTGAAGCCAGGGAAGCGGCTCTGAAGATGGCACTGCACTTCCTTAGGAATATGGAGCTGAAAGATCTCGCTGACAAACTGCAAGAAAGTAAGAATTCTTCCTTTATTTACATTTGCATTTTTTTTGCATAAATTAGTTAAAATTAGGAAAACAACTAAGATCTATTGTTTGTCCTCAGTGTCAGTGGCTTGCAAAACATTATTATGTTTTATGTTGTTTTTTGAAATAGATGAGCTGGAGGTAGTTAGTCAGACTGAGCTAAAAAGAAATCTCAAGATCAAGTACCAGAGTGTTTTTGAAGGAATACCAAAGCAAGGAGGCTCTGCTCTTCTAGAAAAGATCTACACAGAGGTCTACATCACAGAGGGAGGAAGTGGAAAAGTAAATGAAGAGCATGAAGTCAGACAGATTGAGTCAAGATCCAAGAGACCAGCTGGACAGGAGACATCAATCAGATGCAGTGACATCTTTAAACTCTTACCTGGCCAAGACAAACCAATCAGAAGTGTTGTCACAAAAGGAGTTGCTGGCATTGGTAAAACTGTCTCAGTTCAGAAGTTCATCCTGGACTGGGCAGAGGGAAAAGAAAACCAGGATATCCACTTCATATTTCCACTGCTTTTTAGGGAGCTCAACCTCATGAGAGAAAAACAGCTCTCTTTGTTGGATCTCCTCCTCCACTTTTTCACAGAAATAAAGCAGTTCACTTTTCCCAGCCAAGGGAATTACAAAGCATTGTTCATCTTTGATGGTCTGGATGAATGTCGACTACAACTAGACTTTCAGAATAATGAAAGTTTGACTGATGTGAAAGAGGTCACCTCATTGGACATACTCCTGACAAATGTTATCAAGGGTAATCTGCTCCCCTCTGCTTTACTTTGGATTACCTCTCGACCAGCAGCAGCCAATCAAATCCCACCTGAGTGTGTTGACCGGGTCACAGAGGTACAAGGGTTCAATGACCCACAGAAGGAGGAGTACTTCAGGAAGAGGATCAGTGATCAGAATCTTGCCAGCAAAGTCATCTCTCACATCAAATTATCAAGGAGTCTCCACATTATGTGCCACATACCAGTGTTCTGCTGGATTGCTGCTACTGTTCTTGGGCTAATTCTTGGCTCTTCAGGAGGTGGACAGATTCCAAAGACTTTGACAGAGATGTACACATATTTCCTTATTTTCCAAACCAAACAGAAAAGCCTAAAGTTTGAAAATGTGTATGACCCTGACCCACAGTGGAACCAGAAAGTTATCCTTGGTCTTGGAAAGTTGGCATATGAACAGTTAGAGAAGGGTAATCTGATTTTCTATGAAGAAGACCTAAAAGAGTCTGGCATTGATGTCAGAGAGGCAGCAGTATGCTCTGGCATCTGCTCCCAGATCTTTCGAGAAGAATCAGGGCTCTATCAAGGAAAAGTGTTCTGCTTCGTGCATTTAAGTGTCCAGGAGTATCTTGCAGCTTTGTATGCTCTTCTGATGATAATAATGAAAAGGAAAGACCTAATTTCTCATAAGCAAGCCCTCAGAAAAGTCTCTAAGTTTCCGAAAATGAGATCAGTGCACAAATCCATGATCATCTTACAAAAGAGTGCCGTGGACAAAGCTTTGGAGCATGAAGATGGACGCTTTGACCTATTCCTCCGTTTCCTTCTTGGCCTCTCTCTGGAGTCTAACCAGACTCTCCTGCATGGCCTACTACAGAGAGGACAAAATAAGAAGGGCAATGAAGAAACAATCAGTTACATTAAGGAAAAGATCAGGGAGGTTCCTTCATCAGAAAGGGTCATCAACCTCTTCCACTGTCTGCATGAACTCAATGATCACTCCTTAGTGGAAGAAGTCCAGCGCTTCCTGAGTGCTGGGACACTTTCTGGAGCTGAACTCTCACCTGCCCAGTGGTCAGCTCTAGTGTTTGTGCTGCTGACATCAGAACAGAACCTGGATGTGTTTGACTTGAAGAAGTACATCAGATCTGATGAAGCTTTCCTCAGGGTTCAGCCAGTAGTGGAGGAATCTCAGAAGGCTCAGTACGTATGGTGGCAGTGTGTATTCTCAGAAAGGGAGGGGTTAATGACATTAGCTGGGTTTCCATCCAAGTTTTTAATGCACATTTTGACCATTTGAATAATAAACCCTGACTGGAAACACTTGAAATTTTACGAATAAACATTGTATTTGCTAGAGGGGGGGTGGATAAACTCGCCTTTCTGGTATAATGCGGTATAATCTAAGTTTCAATTAAATGGGTTCATTTGCATGAATTTACGTTTTCCTGTTAAAGTTGCCCTGACAACCTTATGTTGTGGTCCCACAGCTGTTCACAACTCCTTCGTTAATTAGGAGAGTGTCCATTTTGAATTTGCATAATACATATGATGAAAGTGCACTGATTCGCATTTTGTTTAGCCGAATTTTCATGAATGCGCATAAAAGATGGGAATGAGTTAGATGGAAACCCAGCTTCTGATATGTGAAAAACATTTTGTCTGATATGTGAATTGGTTTAGAAGCACAACACTAATATACAGATGGCAGCAGTGTCCTTTTCATTGAGCTTATAGTCACTGGTGGCTGTTTTCCCCTTAAGGCTCAATAGCTGTGGGCTCACTGAAAGGAGCTGTACAGCACTGGCATGTATCCTCAGCAAACCATCTTCAAAACTGAAAAATGTGGATCTCAGTGACAACAGTCTTGGAGATATTGGGGTCCAAGAACTCTGTAGCGGACTGGAGAACCCAAACTGTGCACTGGAGATACTCAGGTAAGACATTTTGACTCTTCAGTATTCCCTAGGAATGAGTTCTGTGAGACATTGTGTACCGTTTCATTTCTTGATCAAATATCCCCATTGTTACAGACAGACAGACAGTATTTCTTATACACTTTTTCAAATTTTCATGTTAAGTTTCAGACACACATAGACTTGAAGATCCTTCCTTTCTTTTTTTGCAATTAAAGTTTTGATTTATTAACATACATGGTAAATAGCTCATAAGGTACAGTGTTCAGAAAAAGGAAGGTCAGAATACAAAATAACATATTAGTTGTGTGCTCCATTTATGATGGTTTCAAGACATATCATTCTTCCATTGCCATCTTTAGATTCCTTTAGAGGTTCAGCCTCTTATGAACCAGAATAAGAACTCCGTTTTTCTCACTGGAAAAGGAGCTATAATAAACTTGCCCTACCCAGTCTCTATTAAATGTTTTGGCCTCATCATCCTTAAGATGTGTTTCTTAAATGAATGCTAAGTCAGCTTGCTTATGTTTAAGATATAAAAGCACCTTCTTCCGTTTCACCGGATTCCCACAATAATTAATATTACAGGACACTATCTTAAAGTAACAATATGTAGCAATTGTACTTCAGGGTTAGGGTTAGGATTAGAAATTTTACCTTAAAATAACTGCTTAAAAAAATTGGGGCGCTACAATGATGTTTAATATGGAGAATGGCCTCTGAGCCATTGCCATATGTAATGGGTCATTCTGCGTTGTGTTCTTTGTCTGCTTTGCTGAACTAGAAACGGCCATGAACTGATGTTTAGCGTATTTATTCCTGTACAGATCAATACACACGAGACAGTCAACATGCAGTCATCCTATTCGCTGGATACTAGCCTACTGTCTTCAGTTCAGCAACCGCAGACTCAATCATTTTACAACAATTAACTGAAAATAGAGAGAGCCAACATTCAAAGTATTGGTTGTGGTGGGTATACAGTGTCCTCATAAAGATAATACAGGGGTGCAAACTCGTCACCTTTTGGCGAAATTCGCCGTTTTTGATCCAAAATAGGTCATTTGTGTGATTCGTGTAGATCTGCAATAAAAATGTTTTTAGGGGGGGGGGGGGGGGGTGTCCAAGTAATCGGTGAACACAAACTGTCATGAATATTTTTTTCAAGCTTGTTCGTTTGGCCAACCCCATGTCACCATGACAGGCACGCTTTTTATTTCGGGTCTGTTCGAAATGGAAGGTAGCTGCCTCGATGCCGTAATAGACAGGTGTATTACATTACAAGACATGTCTTTCGGGTGAAAACGTTGGTTTCGAGCTGCCTTTTTAAGATGGCATTTATGGTAACGTGACATTGGTACGCTGCAAGATCGTTAGACTATACAGGGGTGCAAACTCATCACCTTTCGGCTAAATTCGCCGTTTCTGATCCAAAATTAGTCATTTGTGTGATTCGTGTAGATCTGCAATAAAAATGTTTTTAGGGGGGTCCTCCAAGTAATCTGCGAACGCAAGCTGTCATGAATATTTTTTTCAAGCTTGTTCGTTTGGCCAACCCAAGTCACCACGACAGGCACGCTGTTTGAAATGGAAGGTAGCTGTCTCGATGCCGTAATAGACAGGTGTATTACAAGACATGTCTTTCGGGTGAAAGCGTTGGTTTCGAGCGGCCATTTTAAGATGGCATTTACGGTAACGTGTGACGTTGGTACGCTGCAATAACGTTATGCTATCTAACATAGGCTAACGTGCTAAAGTCAGACAGTTGGCTGACAGACGCCTCGCAAATAACATCAACCATTTTTGCTGGTTACAATTACGGTGTTATCGGATAGTACAGTGTATTTTTCTCGGTAACTTTTGAAAAATCGAAGCGTGAAAACGCCGAAACATGTACATTTACATAAAACACATGGCCGGCAGCCGAGTTTGGTCCGGAGTTTAGCTGCTAAAGTTATCTTCTGTCCTGTCGTTTGAAGCAAACCTTTTATATCTGGCATTGGTCTCCCGTTATGTATTTATCACTTCACTGGATTGGAAGTCCATTTTCCAGGCTCTCGCACACCCCCTTCATTGAGGCAGAGGTTAGGTTTGCCTCCCCTATGTGCTTTTTCACTGTGGTTTTATGACAGATCATCAAGATTAAATAGCTTTTTCACATACGTGGAATACATTACATTACCTATTCTATGGATACAAACGACATATAATAAAAGTGTCTACAAATATTTCAGTGATGACAAACAATGAGAAAGCAAAAGGCATGCGCTCAACCCAGTGTGTGAGGGATTGCACAATCTGAGATGAGGCGCAGCTCGTTGCTGCCTCACCTCTCGAGTCGCCACTGTTTGAACAGGACATGGTAAAATTCAGCGATTTTGATTATAAAATTATTTTTATTTTTTAAATTTAAATTTAAAGCACAGATCAGTAGATACATATTCATATTTATTTTATTTTATCATTATATGTTTTTTACTTTTCATGAGGCTCTGCCTCCCCTGACCACACGTCCTTATGTGTATGTAATCTGAAGCACTGACCCGCTTTCTACTGCCGGGCGCTTCACTGCAACTGAACAAACTTACCACTCTCCTACTTCAGTTTGTTTTCAGAATGAGATAATTTTAGGAGGAGGATGCCATTACTGTGGCTCAACTAGAGACAGGAGCCAGGTGCAAATGGGCCTTGTCCTTACAAGCTAGACTCAAAGAGTAATGTAAAGGGAAAAGAATGTGTTCCCACTGTCACAGTTTTTCAAGAACACGGAGAAGCTAGGCCATGCCTGATGCAGCCTCTGTTGATTTTCTGGTCCAATAGTTGGCCCTTTGTTTTGCTTAATACCTGATGGAGATCTGTGACGTAATGTGCTTTGGTGAAGTGGACTGGAGTGGGTGGTCGGGAGGGTATTGGGGTGGGTGGTTCAGATTGATGCATTGAACTTTAAATTGTGCAAAATGTTCTTATACTGTATATAAAATATATTCCCCGGGGAGCATGCCCCGGACCCTCCTAGGGGTTTCGCATCGTTGTCACCTTTTTCATCCCTGATGAGTTTGCACCCCTGAAATAAAACGGCGTATGTCGCCAAATATGGCATCGCTTCATTCATGAAGAAGGAGCTATCGTGCAGCGTTAGTGAGAAACCATATGTTGTCATGTTTGACTAAAGTATATTTGCAGAGTTTACACATTTCACATAATTGATAACAAATTGAAAACTTTAAGTTTTGATTTCCATTGTAGGAGGCAATAAATTGAGTATTCCAAAGAAATTGTGACATTTTTGGGTCTTAAATTATATTTGTTGAGGTCTTAAAAAGGTCTTAAAAAGCATTACATTTTACTTTTGAAATGGTGCAAGAACCCTGTTACAGACACACACACACACCAACACAAACACTTACATACATTTACACACATGCTAACACACTTACAAAACCACTCACATTTGCTTATGCACACACTTACAAAAACAGACACACACACTTACACACACACACACAGACACTTACAAACCCACCCACACTTACTTACGCACACATTTACAAACACACAAACATACACAGACACGTACTTAAACACACACAAACATACAAACTTACAAACACACACACATTTTTTTTTGCCAAAATGAAATTGTTTTTCTCTTTTCTCTCTACAGCCTGTCAAACTGCAGTATTAGAGAAAAGGGCTTCAGTTATCTTGCATCAGCACTGAGATCAAACCCCTCACACATGAGAAAGCTGGGGCTGGATGGGAGTAAAGCAGGAGACTCAGGAGTGAAGCATCTTTCTTCTCTTCTGGAGGATCCCAACTGTAAACTGGAGACACTGAAGTGAGTATCACAATACCAAATACTGAGTTGATCTCAGTGAATTTGAGAGTGACAGTGACTTATCATGCTCTTCACATGTAAAGGGTCACTATTATTCCACCATTAAACACTTCTTATCACTCTGATCTTCCATCTTTATTACACAGACAAACACACATACTCTCACACACACCCAGAAACAAACATAAACTTTAACACACTTACAAACACACACACACACTTACACATACACACACTCTTACACACACACAAACTTGATTTTCCATCTTTATTACACAAACACAAACTTGCACACACCCTTACACAAACACACACATGCACACTTAGTCACACACACACCAACACAAACTTACACACACACTTACAAACATACACACACATGCAGACTTAGACACACACACACACACACATGCACACATACTTACACAAACACACACATGCACACTTAGACACACACACACCAACACAAACTTACACACACACACTTACAAAAACACACACACACTTACCCACACACACACACCCACCAACACAAACACTTACATACATTTACAAACACGTCCACGCACTTACACACACACACACACACACACACACACTTACAAACCCACTCACACTTACTTATGCACACACTTACAAAAACAGACACACACACACATACACACACACACACACACTTATAAACCCACACAAACTTACTTACGCACACATTTACAGACACACAAACATACACAGACACATACTTAAACACACACACACGCACACACACTCTGAAACAGACACTCTCAAACACACTCATACATACAAACTTACAACACACACACACACATTTTGTTATCTAAAATGGAATTGTTTTTTTCTTTTCTCTCTACAGCCTGTCAAACTGCAGTATTACAGAAGAGGGCTTCAGTTCTCTTGCATCAGCACTGAGATCAAACCCCTCACACATGAGAGTGCTGGGGCTGGATGGGAGTAAAGCAGGAGACTCAGGAGTGAAGCATCTTTCTTCTCTTCTGGAGGATCCCAACTGTAAACTGGAGACACTAAAGTGAGTATCACAAGACCAAATACTGAGTTGATCTCAGTGAATTTGAGAGTGACAGTGACTTATCATGCTCTTCACATGTAAAGGGTCACTATTATTCCACCATTAAACACTTCTTATCACTCTGATCTTCCATCTTTATTACACAGACAAACACACATACTCTCACACACACCCAGAAACAAACATAAACTTTAACACACTTACAAACACACACACACTTACACATACACACACTCTTACACACACACACACACTCTTACACACCCGCACACACACACAAACACACACACTTAAACACACACAAACCAACACACATACTTACACACACACTTACACACACATTTACACACACCCTTACAAACCCACATACTTACTTACTTAAAATATTAATTCACCAGTAAACACTTAGCAAACTTGATTTTCCATCTTTATTACACAAACACAAACTTGCACACACCCTTACACAAACACACACATGCACACTTAGACACACACACACCAACACAAACTTACACACACACTTACAAACATACACACACATGCAGACTTAGACACACACACACACACACATGCACACATACTTACACAAACACACACATGCACACTTAGACACACACACACCAACACAAACTTACACACACACTTACAAAAACACACACACACTTACCCACACACACACACCCACCAACACAAACACTTACATACATTTACAAACACGTCCACGCACTTACACACACACACACACACACACACACTTACAAACCCACTCACACTTACTTATGCACACACTTACAAAAACAGACACACAC
>NC_045170.1:747646-750146 GCF_900700415.2 Clupea harengus | reverse complement strand
GCTGCTCGCATTAAGTTCAAGTCACTTATGCTTGCCTACAGAGTGCTTGATGGTTCTGCTCCCACCTACCTAAATGCTCTTGTAAGGGCAAATGTTACACCCAGGATGCTGCGCTCTTCTAGTGAGCGTCGTTTGGCACTGCCGTCTGTGCAAGCACGGCAGTCCAGACTATTCTCATTTGTAGTTCCACGTTGGTGGAATGAGCTGCCCAGCACTACCAGAGCAGGGGCGTCCCTCTCTACCTTTAAGAAGCTTTTGAAGACCCAACTCTTCAGAGAGCACTTCCCGTCCTAACTGGCACTTCGACTAGTGCGTAACTTGCAATTACAGCAGTTACACTTCTGCACTCTTTCTTTCTTTTTATTTCATTTTGTTATATTTCTAATGTAAAGTAGTATTTATTTATTGTTACACCAGGTTCTATTGCTCGTAGCTTGAATATTCTCTCCCTTGTACGTCGCTTTGGACAAAAGCGTCTGCTAAATGACTAAATGTAAATGTAAATGTAATCTAATAGAGTATTTCCGTCTTTCTCTCTACAGCTTGGGAGACTGTAGTATTACAGATGAAGGCTTCAGATCTTTACTATCAGCGGTGAGATCAAACCCATCAGCCCTCAGAGAGCTTCATCTGGATAGGAATCAGCCTGGACCCTCAACACTGCAGCTGTTCTCTGAACTTCAGAAAGATCCAAACTGTAAACATATCAACATAAAGATCTAGACTCTCATGAATCTATTCACATTTTATTCCACATTAAATATTCCTCTACACTGTGTATAAAACAAATAGTTCCATCTGATGTAAAAATGATTTCTCTTTCGTTACTGGAATGATTAGTGACATGTTGAAGTCACTTTATATATGATATATAGTAGTTATCCAACAGCTCCTTTCCACTGTACCTGTCTTTGTTTAGGAAGAAATGATGTTACTCCTATCTCTGTACTCCACTGGACTGTAAATATATTTCCCTCTCCCTTGTATACTACTTGCATCACGTTGCTATTTGAAGCAAAATGTATGCTTTTTTAAATAACAAAGAACAATTGTGTTAGTAGTGTATAAAGAATGTTTTCATTAATATTCCCTTAATTCTAATATTGATAATAAACATGACCGATGAGAACAGATTAATGTTTAATGTTCAATGATTCTATATTTGACGTAATTTGGAGTTGACATTGAAAATAGTCTGTGTGAGATTCCCCATTATCACGTGATCAGGATGCTTTGTGCTCAGTCTTTAGTCGGAGATGAAACACTTGTGGCTCGGGTGCTGGGTGCTGTGGGGAGTGCAGGGGTGCGTTTCCTGAAAGTGTTCAAGTTCAACCAGAGACTTTCCACTCATTTTCTCTCTCTTTGTTGCTATTGTTGCTGCACAATGACACTTTAGGGAAAACTAGGCCGTCTCTTGAGGCTGGTCTAAGATGCTAAGCTACATGTAGCACGTAGTCACGCCGGCACTGAACCCTACTCCTGCCACGCCCCCTCTGGATCCAATTCCCCTCCGTCACGTCCCCAGTCCCCTGATGTCCTGTCACGCCCCCCCCCCCCCACTCCACTCCAACCCCCCCCCCCCACTCCACTCCCCCCCCCCACTCCACTTCAACTCCTCACTCCCCCCCCACTCCACTTCAACTCCTCACTCCCCCCCCACTCCACTCCACTCCAACTCCTCACGCCCCTCACTTGTTGTCTGGCCTCGTCTTGAATGGACAGAACTCAACTCAAGCTCTGGAATATTCTCTCCCCTGCTCCTTTGGCATTCCAAGGTTAGTCGTTTGCTCCGTGTTATTCCCAAGGTTTAGGTATTTTTGAGTTTTTTGTATTTAACTCCTAAGTTTCCTTCTTTCTTTCTCTGATGTGTCTCCTCCTTATTTACAGTGAATGTCAAGATGGCTAATTGTAGTCATGACATAGAAAGGTTTACAACCTCATCCTTGTTTATATCTGGGAAGCGATTACAGTATTTGTTCAAATGCAATCCCTCAACTGCAACAGGTTTGCGATGGGATGACTGGGAAAGGTTTAACACAAATGTACTAAAGAAACCACTGAACTAGACTGGCCAACCAACCAGCACACTCTGACCTGTATTGCTTGTTGAAAACATGCTTCAAACCTGTGCTTCCCTTTAGGACTCATATTTACAGATCAAAAATGGGGGACAGATGTCATTTTGACTTGTAGCGTCTGTCTGATCATGGTGTGAATGGGGCCATGAGTGTTCAGCTATGACAGGCAGAGTGAAAGCCACAGGATAGGAAGAGTGGATGTGGTTGTGGGTGTTGGCTAGTCCTTCCCAGGCAAAAGCAGTGTACTGTTATCCTGTCTCCTTATTACCTGGGTAGAAACATCATTCTGGGCTTACTGTCATTAGTGTTCACGTGATGTACAGCACACAGTGACAAACAATCATCAAGATATGAGCAGTACTATGACAAGGTGCCAGAGTACTTCACAACATGCTGTCTCAGATCCATTGTGCTCTGCATGA
>NC_045170.1:682646-742646 GCF_900700415.2 Clupea harengus | reverse complement strand
TGTGTGTGAGTGTGTGTGTGTGTGAGTGAGTATGTGTGTGTGAGTGAGTATGTGTGTGTGTGTGTGTGTGTGTGTGTGTGTGTGTGAGTGTGTGTGTGTATATAGTTGGGGGGATGTTATGCAATGTCTCCTCGCTGCAGCTGTTTCAGGAAGCACTCAAGGCTGCACCCCTCTCTGTCAGCACACGTGGTACGCTCCAGACCCAGCTCCACCCCCTGCACTCCTCATTGGCTCACTCAGGCCGCCCCTCTCCTCCACACCAGCGACCAATGCAGCACAGACAGCGTCACCATTTTGACACGCCCACGCATTGTGATGGAACACGTTGCTGTGGTAACCATAATTCCCACAGGTGTTCCACAGGTGTTGAGCAGGTGTGTGAGTGTGGCTGGGAATGTGGGGGAGAGGCGGCCTGTCCAAGGGGGTGTGTGTGTGTGTGTGTGTGTGTGTGTGTGTGTGTGTGTGGTCCGAGCGACCGGACGACTCTCTCCAGTCCTCGCTGTCCTCCAGGTCCCCAAAGAGCAGCAGCTCTGGGTAGCCACGGCAACCTGTGTTCTCAGAGATGGGAGTGTGGTAGCCACGGCAACCTGTGTTCTCAGAGATGGGAGTGTGGTAGCCACGGCAACCTGTGTTCTCAGAGATGGGAGTGTAGTAGGCGCTGAGGAGCACTTCCTGTCTCTCTGTCTCGGGCTATGGCTGATCCGGGAACAGCAGCTCCAGTTCAGCCTCCAGTCCATCAGGGGGCTCCACTGCACTCCCCCAGTCAGGCATTATGGGGGGAGAAACGGCTAGCCAGGTGTCTGGGAAGGGGAGCAGAGAGCCCGCTGCCCACTGATGTGGGTCTCCGTACATCTCCTCCGGGGTGATGGGCGCTGGGGTGCTGTTGTCATGGCAACCTCTGATGAGCGGCTCCTGGGTGTTCTGACCCCCAGCCCCGGGTCCGCTGAAGGAGGAGCCCATGACCGGGCCAACGTCCCCACTGTAGCCAGCGCAGGGCTGGGTATCCTTCCCCTCCTGAGCCACAGGGGGCGCCACCAGCTGGGGCTGCTCCATCTTGGCCATGAGCCGGCGGTACTTCTCATTGAAGCTGTTGGGATCCTTGGACTGAGATGGCTTCTTGCGCCTCTTGGCCTTTGCCTTGGGAGGTGGCGCCACCTGGTGGACGAGGGGGGCAGACTGCAGGATGAGGTTGACAGGGAGAGCAGTGAAGACGGGGCTCTGAGTCGGCTCAGAGGGAAGGGCCAGGAGCCGGATCATCCCCTCCACTGCCCCTAAACCTGCCCCTCCCCCTAAACCTGCCCCTGCAAGCCGGATCATCCCCTCCACTGCCCCTAAACCTAAACCTGCCCCTGCCCCTAAACCTGCCCCTAAACCTGCCCCTGCAAGCCGGATCATCCCCTCCACTGCCCCTAAACCTGCCCCTGCCCCTAAACCTGCCCCTGACCCTAAACCTGCCCCTGCCCCTAAACCTGCCCCTGCTGCAGGACCTGCAAGCTGGATCCCTCTGTCTGCTCCTGTAGTGCACTTCACCACGCCTCCTGTAGGGGGCGCCACCACGCCTCCTGTGTAAGTGTGTGAAGGGCTGGATTATCACAGTTCATATCAAACTGAAACCAAACTAGTTTTAAACTGTCTGTGTCCTACTATTGATCTTAACGGCAGCGGAAACTTACCGCTGTCTGGGGTTGCAACCGCGGGCAGAAAAGTGTCAAGCAGCCACTCAAAGTTCATAGTGGCCTGTGTGTGTGTGTGTGTGTGTGTGTGTGTGTGTGGCATCAGGCTCCGAAGTGAAAGAAATCCTGATCTAGACAATGACTGCTCAAGGCCCCTATTTATACTGCCAGCCGATTGTGATGTCACAGAAACATTCATTCCATAAATGGCTGCATAGATTCTATAGAATTCTACTGTTAATTATTGCTGTTGTTTACAGAGAACTGTTAGACCTGCGCATAGAACAGATGTGCAACTTCTCTCTTTAGGCCGTGTTCACATACAACCCGTCACACATAACGCGTCACATAACGCGTCACATATAACGTGTCAAGCGCTCAGTTCTAAGTTTTGGAATGCCGTCGGCAGCAACACTTTTTTAGACAGGTGACCAATCTCAAGAAGTAGGTATAATAACTAATGATGAATTAAATGAATTAAACAAACACATGTCAACAGCACAATCCCCCCCATACAAACCACTCCATTTAGACTTTTATTCATGCTTAGAAGAAACAAAAAAACTCTGAAAACCAAAACAAACATCAGATGTGTTTCAATTCCAAGTCTCAATCTTCGTACGGGATAATATCAACATCTCCAGGTAACAAAAGGCATTCTGACCGAAATGAAAGATGAAAAAAACAAAAACATGTAACAAGTAATACAAACACGGTCACAAACAGTCAGCCACAATAGGAATCTCCGTATTTACATGTAAAGCTGCTCAATCAGGACCCTAATCACACAGAAGACGCTCTGTTGTGTGTGTGTGTGTGTGTGTGTGTGTGTGTGTTGTGTTGTGTTAGTAACAACTCAAGGAATATGTCCAATGAAACAAAAGTAATTAACAGAAAGATCATTTAGATAATTAGGACAAAGAAGTCGTCATAGTAGAACTCAGGGGGCAGTGCATGTCCATTAAACATTCATTCAGGCCACATTTCCATATGAATGGCGTCACTCGCCATGGATTGCAACTCCACACATCAGGGTCGACTCGCTTGAGGCTGGGTCTTTAAGTAAGGGTCATCAGGGTCGACTCGCTTGAGGCGCGGGGTCTTTAAGTAAGGGTCAAAGGTCATCAGGGTCGACTCGCTTGAGGCGGGATCTTCAAGTAAGGGTCATCAGGGTCGACTCGCTTGAGGCGCTGGGTCTTTAAGTAAGGGTCATCAGGGTCGACTCGCTTGAGGCGCTGGGTCTTTAAGTGAGGGTCAAAGGTCAGGTGGAGGCAAAGGACATTTCCACTCCACGATCCAAAGCGTCATGTTCCTCCATTTGGCCGGTTCTAGCCCAGTAGATACATGTCATACATATAGAACAATAGCCCACTAAGGAACTGTGAAGAACATTAGCCCACTAAGGAGCCGTGTAGAACATTAGCCCACTAAGGAGCCGTGTAGAACATTAGAACATTACAAATCCAACCAACGCTAATGTTGTCGTTTCCAGTTCTATGTGCTAGTTCTCCAGATAACAGTGTTATATATACGACATTACAATGAGAAAATACATTTATTTTGTTAATTAAATGTCTGCCTAAACATTCTCACACCGGGATAGAATAGTGGATTGGGCAGTTTTTACCATTTACAGTTTTTACCACTTTCCAGATTTAACTTCAACCAGATCTGCTTTTTGAAGTACAAAACTAGACCCACTGAATGATGACTGAGCCAATCACAGAAGAGATAGGTGATGACTGAGCCAATCACAGAAGAGATTGGTGTGTTTTGGAGGCGGAGCCGGTGCGGTTTGGCCCTGCTCAGGAGAGATCTGATGCCAAAGCTCCGTTGCGGACAAAAGTCCCAGTGGAAAAAGAGCACTATTACTATTCGCACTAGTAATGCTGCTGGGGACAGGTGTGTGTGTGCTGACTAGGGATGAGAATTGATAAGATTTTAACGATTCCGATGCCTTATCGATTCATGCTTATCGATTCGATTCCTTATCGATTCTTTTATCGATTCTTATTGGGCAAGGGGTGAAAAAAAGAGCACAAACGGGTTTATTTACATTAATTTTCTTTTATATAATTTTCTATAATGCTGCACACACCATATACAGTCAGGGGCGGACTGGCCATCGGGGATACCGGGGGAATCCCCGGTGGGCCGACGGGGTTGGGGTGGTCTAAAATATCGGCCCACATCTATCTCCCAATGGCCCTCCCTTTGACTTCGCGGCAATGACTATAGTATATGCTTCACAGAACACGTATAATTTACTCTCTCTTTAATCGACAGATGTCACTGACTGATATTTATACTACTGCTCGCGATCTGTATTCACACTCATGGTGCATAGTTTTCGAACATTTTCTGAAGTGTCTTCTGAAATGTGTTCTTACAGACTTCGAAAGACCAATGTAAGGAAAGATCTCCGCCTGACTCATGAACGCCGGAAAATGGGTTCTTACACAGCCGACGTGGATTTTTAGGATGATGATTCTTACATTGAACGTACGTTCTCGTGCGCCTACTCAACACTTGCGTCACTCGCTGGCAGACAAAGTCGTTTTTGACAGTGAGAGCATGTCATCGGCACCAAAACGTAAATGGAGAAAAAGAAAAGATGTCTGGAGGAAGGTGCATCAAAATATTTAAAAATCTCTAATTTATTTGGGAAACCAACGACTGCTGACAGTGGTACGAAAGTAAGTTGTGTCCTTGACCTGGCCATTGTTAGCTTGCTTTTCAAAGATGAGGTAACGTTCCCTACAAGCTAGCCTATCTAATGTTAGGTAGATACATTTCCAAAATTGAGATCGTTATGATCTGGTAATATCAGCAAGCTGGCACTGATATCGAGATTATCTAATTTAACATGTTAGACGTAGTCACTTGTTTACAATCGATGAGCAAGCTCTCTATGGTGGTAGTTGTAAAGAGGGCAATCTTATAATTTCTAATAACGTATGTCAAATAAGTTGACCAGCTAGCTTGTTATGCTAACATTATAAACAATGTTAATATGTTATCTAGATTAGATAGTGAGGTAATAATAACACATGAGTATACTGATATTGTTTTTTATTACCATGTGACTATAATGCACCCGGGCCGGGAGAGTTAGTTTAGGTTCTGTTACTTAACTTATTGTTTTGTTATGCACTTTCAACACCCCTACACACACACACACACACAATCACACACCCAGCATGCAACACTACTGATACCACTGATGTTCACACCCCATCGTATGTTCTATTCTGTTCATTTCTACAATATAGTTCATACTAATTCTACCCTCTGATTCCAGCTTCTTTATTGTGTGGACATTCATTCCTTAAGGCTCTGTAGTTATATGTATAATCATCTGATACTTGCCCAGAGTTAAGCATATTCATCTAGCAAACTATACCTACCTTGGAGTGTTACAATAGCCATTATAATTTTATTCCATGTGTCCATCCAGGCAAATTGGTGGATCCAAATGTTATAAAAAAAAACATATATGATGTAATTTCTTTGTAATCATCCAAAATAATGTTAAGTGTATGGGTATTTTTCCAAGAAGGCCACTGACTGGTCAATACGTGCGATGCATTGATTGGGCAGCGCGCCTTGGTGCTATAAAAATAAAGTTTATTATTATTATTATTATTGTATTGAGTGGGCCGGTCTGACAGTATCTCCCGGGCCACTTTTTCCCCCCAGTCCGCCCCTGTATACAGTATGTATACATACACATTTAAAAAAAAATTAAATAACCAAAAACATTTATACATATTCCTCTTGAACTTAAAATAAAACTTACATAACTTAAATAAAACATATTCTGTTTAATTTAAACATGTTCCTAGAAATTAACCTACCGAAAATCTGGGGCATCTACCGTGGTAAAAGGGTGCAAACCTTTCACCACAAACTTAGTCACTGCTCGGTGACATTCGTTGATCCTCTCCTCGGTCATTTTATTTTTCCCTGCCTCGAAGAAAGGATGGGCTAGAGGTGTACAAGACGTGCTAGCTGTAGCCTGTGACCCAGACAGACTACCAGCCTCTGAACCGGTCTGACTCTCAACGTCATCAGCTAAATTGGATGGACATGGAGATTATTTATATAGTGAAAGCTGGTTTACACAATGAAACAAATGGCACTAACAAAATCGCTGAATTTGCTGAGCTGACATAAAGCCACATTAAGAGGGGAGGCAAACACTACCTCTGCCTCAATGTAGGGGGCTGAAAAGGGAAGATTCTATAGCTAAGCTAGCGTAGCTATATGCTAAGTTTAATAATGGATTAAAAGACGATATGCTCAGTTTAATAATGGGTTAACACTATAACGCGAACGTTTGCTGATAACACACGCCCTCCGATAATTAACACCGTTACGATCAAACATTTCTCAAAACTGGACTTTCAATCCAAACGTGAAGTGATCAATAATGGGAGACCAATGCCGGAACTAAAATGTATGCTTCAAACGAAGGGACAGAAGATAACTTGATCGACTACACACAATAAAGGCAAATTGCTTCACACAGTGAGTGGTTGTGATCAATTTTGAGGAGTTTACCTTGGACAGAAAGAGATGAAGCACCGACGTTAGCTGAGCTGCTGCATGCATCGAAGACATGACATTCCTGTAATTTAATTCCATGATGTGTGTTCAAATGCTTATTCATATTTGTTGTATTTCCTCCCTTCAACGAAATAGACTTTTTACACAGGTTACGAGTGGCGTAGGTGTCATTTTTGTCGTGTGAAATAGAGCCAAACTTCTGCCTAGTTGCCATGTTTGCTGAAGTCTGAAGAAAAAACTAAAAAAGTTCGCGCATGCTCAACGCCACAGAGGACCGATATCAGAACCGTTAAAGAATTTGGCTGACAATTCCAAACAATCGGTTCACTAGGAACCGGTTCTAAAAAAGAACCGGTTCTCGATTCTCATCCCTAGTGCTGACGCTATAAGAGCAGTATCTGATGCTATAAGAGCAGTATCTGATGCTATAAGAGCAGTATCTGACGCTATAAGAGCAGTATCTGACGCTATAAGAGCAGTATCTGACACTATAAGAGCAGTATCTGATGCTATAAGAGCAGTATCTGACGCTATAAGAGCAGTATCTGATGCTATAAGAGCAGTATCTGATGCTATAAGAGCAGTATCTGACGCTTGGCTATAAGAGCAGTATCTGACGCTATAAGAGCAGTATCTGATGCTATAAGAGCAGTATCTGACGCTATAAGAGCAGTATCTGACGCTATAAGAGCAGTATCTGATGCTATAAGAGCAGTATCTGACGCTATAAGAGCAGTATCTGACACTATAAGAGCAGTATCTGACACTATAAGAGCAGTATCTGATGCTATTAGAGCAGTATCTGATGCTATAAGAGCAGTATCTGATGCTATAAGAGCAGTATCTGACGCTATAAGAGCAGTATCTGACGCTTGGCTATAAGAGCAGTATCTGACACTATAAGAGCAGTATCTGATGCTATAAGAGCAGTATCTGATGCTATAAGAGCAGTATCTGATGCTTGGCTATAAGAGCAGTATCTGACGCTTGGCTATAAGAGCAGTATCTGATGCAATAAGAGCAGTATCTGACGCTTGGCTATAAGAGCAGTATCTGATGCTTGGCTATAAGAGCAGTATCTGATGCTATAAGAGCAGTATCTGACGCTATAAGAGCAGTATCTGATGCTATAAGAGCAGTATCTGATGCTATTAGAGCAGTATCTGACGCTATAAGAGCAGTATCTGATGCTATAAGAGCAGTATCTGATGCTATAAGAGCAGTATCTGATGCTATAAGAGCAGTATCTGACGCTATAAGAGCAGTATCTGATGCTATAAGAGCAGTATCTGACGCTTGTGTAACAGGTTAGAAAAGCAGGTTTAAATAATTGCACAAGATAATCTGTTACCTGTATTTCAGTTTCTTTTTAATCTTTTATTTTGATATCACAAGCACACTGGTATTGGGGGTCTCTGGTAGCCCCCCCTTTCTCCCCCTGTTTTGTTCCTCTCTCCCCCCTTCCTCTTTCCTGTTTGACATATACTGGGAATGAGGTAGGTGGTTGAGTTTCATGGGGATAAAGAATGTAATAAATATTGCCTTTAAAAATAGGCATCTATGTTATTATATATCTTCTTATAACTTATTATTATTATATGTATTATATATCTGGACTATTTATATAAAATATCCCTCTGACATATTGTTTATATGTTTTTCCTTGTGTTACATGTGGGGGCTAGCATTTATAGTGAAGCTAGCAAGCTGGAGACTTACTATACTGTTTCTGTTGGTGTGCTTTAACAGGTGTGATACGGTTTTTATTTATCTTTCTTAATGTATATATTACATGTCTGTTCTTATTTTTTGCCTGGTTTGACATATGCTGGGAATGAGCATTTATAGTGAAGCTAGCAAGCTGGAGACTTACTATACTGTTTCTGTTGGTGTGCTTTAACAGAAATAAAGATACATCTCAGCAACTGTTGTCCACGGGTCACAAGTATTAAAAAAAACACAACGCAGAAGTTACCACCGGTTACACTTGGCTATAAGAGCAGTATCTGATGCTATAAGAGCAGTATCTGATGCTATAAGAGCAGTATCTGACGCTATAAGAGCAGTATCTGACGCTTGGCTATAAGAGCAGTATCTGATGCTATAAGAGCAGTATCTGATGCTATAAGAGCAGTATCTGACGCTATAAGAGCAGTATCTGACGCTTGGCTATAAGAGCAGTATCTGATGCTATAAGAGCAGTATCTGACGCTTGGCTATAAGAGCAGTATCTGATGCTATAAGAGCAGTATCTGATGCTATAAGAGCAGTATATGATGCTATAAGAGCAGTATCTGATGCTATAAGAGCAGTATCTGATGCTATAAGAGCAGTATCTGACGCTATAAGAGAAGTATCTGACGCTATAAGAGCAGTATCTGACACTATAAGAGCAGTATCTGATGCTATAAGAGCAGTATCTGACGCTATAAGAGCAGTATCTGATGCTATAAGAGCAGTATCTGATGCTATAAGAGCAGTATCTGACGCTTGGCTATAAGAGCAGTATCTGACGCTATAAGAGCAGTATCTGATGCTATAAGAGCAGTATCTGACGCTATAAGAGCAGTATCTGATGCTATAAGAGCAGTATCTGACGCTATAAGAGCAGTATCTGACACTATAAGAGCAGTATCTGATGCTATTAGAGCAGTATCTGATGCTATAAGAGCAGTATCTGATGCTATAAGAGCAGTATCTGACGCTATAAGAGCAGTATCTGACGCTTGGCTATAAGAGCAGTATCTGACACTATAAGAGCAGTATCTGATGCTATAAGAGCAGTATCTGATGCTATAAGAGCAGTATCTGACGCTTGGCTATAAGAGCAGTATCTGACGCTTGGCTATAAGAGCAGTATCTGATGCAATAAGAGCAGTATCTGACGCTTGGCTATAAGAGCAGTATCTGATGCTTGGCTATAAGAGCAGTATCTGATGCTATAAGAGCAGTATCTGACGCTATAAGAGCAGTATCTGATGCTATAAGAGCAGTATCTGATGCTATTAGAGCAGTATCTGACGCTATAAGAGCAGTATCTGATGCTATAAGAGCAGTATCTGATGCTATAAGAGCAGTATCTGACGCTATAAGAGCAGTATCTGATGCTATAAGAGCAGTATCTGACGCTTGTGTAACAGGTTAGAAAAGCAGGTTTAAATAATTGCACAAGATAATCTGTTACCTGTATTTCAGTTTCTTTTTAATCTTTTATTTTGATATCACAAGCACACTGGTATTGGGGGTCTCTGGTAGCCCCCCCTTTCTCCCCCTGTTTTGTTCCTCTCTCCCCCCTTCCTCTTTCCTGTTTGACATATACTGGGAATGAGGTAGGTGGTTGAGTTTCATGGGGATAAAGAATGTAATAAATATTGCCTTTAAAAATAGGCATCTATGTTATTATATATCTTCTTATAACTTATTATTATTATATGTATTATATATCTGGACTATTTATATAAAATATCCCTCTGACATATTGTTTATATGTTTTTCCTTGTGTTACATGTGGGGGCTAGCATTTATAGTGAAGCTAGCAAGCTGGAGACTTACTATACTGTTTCTGTTGGTGTGCTTTAACAGGTGTGATACGGTTTTTATTTATCTTTCTTAATGTATATATTACATGTCTGTTCTTATTTTTTGCCTGGTTTGACATATGCTGGGAATGAGCATTTATAGTGCAGCTAGCAAGCTGGAGACTTACTATACTGTTTCTGTTGGTGTGCTTTAACAGAAATAAAGATACATCTCAGCAACTGTTGTCCACGGGTCACAAGTATTAAAAAAAACACAACGCAGAAGTTACCACCGGTTACACTTGGCTATAAGAGCAGTATCTGATGCTATAAGAGCAGTATCTGATGCTATAAGAGCAGTATCTGACGCTATAAGAGCAGTATCTGACGCTTGGCTATAAGAGCAGTATCTGATGCTATAAGAGCAGTATCTGACGCTATAAGAGCAGTATCTGACGCTTGGCTATAAGAGCAGTATCTGATGCTATAAGAGCAGTATCTGATGCTATAAGAGCAGTATCTGATGCTATAAGAGCAGTATATGATGCTATAAGAGCAGTATCTGATGCTATAAGAGCAGTATCTGACGCTTGGCTATAAGAGCAGTATCTGATGCTATAAGAGCAGTATCTGATGCTATAAGAGCAGTATCTGATGCTTGGCTATAAGAGCAGTATCTGACGCTTGGCTATAAGAGCAGTATCTGATGCTATAAGAGCAGTATCTGACGCTATAAGAGCAGTATCTGATGCTATAAGAGCAGTATCTGACACTATAAGAGCAGTATCTGATGCTATAAGAGCAGTATCTGACGCTTGGCTATAAGAGCAGTATCTGACGCTATAAGAGCAGTATCTGATGCTATAAGAGCAGTATCTGATGTTATAAGAGCAGTATCTGATACTTTAAGAGCAGTATCTGACGCTATGAGAGCAGTATCTGATGCTATAAGAGCAGTATCTGACGCTATAAGAGCAGTATCTGATGCTATAAGAGCAGTATCTGATGCTATAAGAGCAGTATCTGACGCTTGGCTATAAGAGCAGTATCTGATGCTATAAGAGCAGTATCTGACGCTTGGCTATAAGAGCAGTATCTGATGCTATAAGAGCAGTATCTGATGCTATAAGAGCAGTATCTGACGCTTGGCTATAAGAGCAGTATCTGATGCTATAAGAGCACTATCTGATGCTTTAAGAGCATTATCTGATGCTATAAGAGCATTATCTGATGCTATAAGAGCAGTATCTGATGCTATAAGAGCAGTATCTGATGCTTGGCTATAAGAGCAGTATCTGATGCTATAAGAGCAGTATCTGATGCTATAAGACCAGTATCTGATGCTATAAGAGCAGTATCTGATAATTGGCTATGAGAGCAGTATCTGATGCTTGGCTATAAGAGCAGTATCTGATGCTATAAGAGCAGTATCTGACGCTATAAGAGCAGTATCTGACACTATAAGAGCAGTATCTGACGCTATAAGAGCAGTATCTGACGCTATAAGAGCAGTATCTGATGCTATAAAAGCAGTATCTGATGCTTGGCTATTAGAGCAGTATCTGACGCTATAAGAGCAGTATCGGATGCTATAAGAGCAGTATCTGATGCTATAAGAGCAGTATCTGACGCTATAAGAGCAGTATCTGACGCTATAAGAGCAGTATCTGATGCTATAAGAGCAGTATCTGATGCTATAAGAGCAGTATCTGACGCTATAAGAGCAGTATCTGACGCTTGGCTATAAGAGCAGTATCTGATGCTATAAGAGCACTATCTGATGCTATAAGAGCAGTATCTGATGCTATAAGAGCAGTATCTGATGCTATAAGAGCAGTATCTGATGCTTGGCTATAAGAGCAGTATCTGATGCTATAAGAGCAGTATCTGATGCTATAAGACCAGTATCTGACGCTATAAGAGCAGTATCTGATGCTATAAGAGCAGTATCTGATGCTTGGCTATAAGAGCAGTATCTGATGCTATAAGAGCAGTATCTGACGCTATAAGAGCAGTATCTGACACTATAAGAGCAGTATCTGACGCTATAAGAGCAGTATCTGACGCTATAAGAGCAGTATCTGATGCTATAAGAGCAGTATCTGAAGCTTGGCTATAAGAGCAGTATCTGATGCTATAAGAGCAGTATCTGACGCTTGGCTATTAGAGCAGTATCTGACGCTTGGCTATTAGAGCAGTATCTGACGCTATAAGAGCAGTATCTGATGCTATAAGAGCAGTATCTGATGCTATAAGAGCAGTATCTGACGCTATAAGAGCAGTATCTGACGCTATAAGAGCAGTATCTGACGCTATAAGAGCAGTATCTGATGCTATAAGAGCAGTATCTGATGCTATAAGAGCAGTATCTGACGCTTGGCTATAAGAGCAGTATCTGACACTATAAGAGCAGTATCTGATGCTATAAGAGCAGTATCTGACGCTATAAGAGCAGTATCTGACGCTTGGCTATAAGAGCAGTATCTGACACTATAAGAGCAGTCTCTGATGCTATAAGAGCAGTATCTGACACTATAAGAGCAGTATCTGATGCTATAAGAGCAGTATCTGACACTATAAGAGCAGTATCTGACGCTTGGCTATAAGAGCAGTATCTGACACTATAAGAGCAGTATCTGATGCTATAAGAGCAGTATCTGACACTATAAGAGCAGTATCTGACACTATAAGAGCAGTATCTGATGCTATAAGAGCAGTATCTGACACTATAAGAGCAGTATCTGATGCTATAAGAGCAGTATCTGATGCTATAAGAGCAGTATCTGACACTTGGCTATAAGAGCAGTATCTGACACTATAAGAGCAGTATCTGATGCTATAAGAGCAGTATCTGACGCTTGGCTATAAGAGCAGTATCTGATGCTATAAGAGCAGTATCTGACACTTGGCTATAAGAGCAGTATCTGACACTATAAGAGCAGTATCTGACGCTATAAGAGCAGTATCTGACACTATAAGAGCAGTATCTGATGCTATAAGAGCAGTATCTGACACTATAAGAGCAGTATCTGACGCTATAAAAGCAGTATCTGACGCTATAAGAGCAGTATCTGACGCTATAAGAGCAGTATCTGACACTATAAGAGCAGTATCTGATGCTATAAGAGCAGTATCTGACACTATAAGAGCAGTATCTGACGCTATAAGAGCAGTATCTGACACTATAAGAGCAGTATCTGACACTATAAGAGCAGTATCTGATGCTATAAGAGCAGTATCTGATGCTATAAGAGCAGTATCTGATGCTATAAGAGCAGTATCTGACGCTATAAGAGCAGTATCTGACGCTATAAGAGCAGTATCTGACACTATAAGAGCAGTATCTGACGCTATAAGAGCAGTATCTGACACTATAAGAGCAGTATCTGACGCTATAAGAGCAGTATCTGACACTATAAGAGCAGTATCTGACGCTATAAGAGCAGTATCTGACGCTATAAGAGCAGTATCTGACGCTATAAGAGCAGTATCTGATGCTATAAGAGCAGTATCTGATGCTATAAGAGCAGTATCTGACGCTATAAGAGCAGTATCTGATGCTATAAGAGCAGTATCTGACGCTATAAGAGCAGTATCTGATGCTATAAGAGCAGTATCTGACGCTATAAGAGCAGTATCTGACGCTATAAGAGCAGTATCTGACACTATAAGAGCAGTATCTGATGCTATAAGAGCAGTATCTGATGCTATAAGAGCATTATCTGACGCTTGGCTATAAGAGCAGCAAATGCGATAAGGTCAGCCTGGTAAACTTGCCCACCACAGGAGACACACCAAATATACCAATCAAGGGACATGGAGTTATGTTGACATACACACGCACACACACACACACACACACACGTGCAAGTGTGTGTGTGTGTACGTGGTCTGCTGGGGACAAGTGTGTGTGCATGTCTGTGTGTGTGTGTGTGTGTGTGTGTGTGTGTGTGTACGTGGTCTGCTGGGGACAGATGTGCGTGTGTGTGTGTGTGTGTGTACACGGTCTGCTGGGGACAAATGTGTGTGTGTGTGTGTGTGTGTGTGTGTGTGTGTGCGTGCGTGGTCTGCTGGGGACGAATGTGTGTGTGTGTGTGTGTGTGTGTGTGTGTGTGTGTGTGTGTGTGTGTACGTGGGCTGTTGGGGACAGGGAACACCTGCTACAAGAATCATCTGGAACAGGAAACAGTTTCTTCAGTCTGGCTCATGAGTTCAAATAGATCATGGTTTGGAACACCACACGCACACACACACACACACACACACACACACACACACACATCATGGTTTGGAACAACACACACACACACACACACACACACACACACACACACACACACACACACACACACACACACACACACATGCATCATGGTTTGGAACACTAAACACACACACACACACACATGCATCATGGTTTGGAACACCAAACACAAACACACACACACACACACACACACACACACACACACACATGCATCATGGTTTGGAACACCAAACACACACACACACACACACACACACACACACGCATCATGGTTTGGAACACCAAATTTACTAACAAGGTTATCAAAACTTCCAAATGACTCTAATACAGGTCACAAACACTCACACGAACACACACACACTCCCAAAAACACACACACATACACATACACACTCTCACACACACACACGAAGCAGAAATGCATGCTAGTGTAACCCTCTTCCACACACAAACACAGACGCACGCACACACAGACGCACGCACACACACGCACGCACGCACACACACTTGCACACACACGCACACACACATACACGCACACACGCACACACACACACACGGTGTCAAAGACACAACCTCTCTAACAGTCTAAGGCTGAACAAACACACATACACACACATACACGCACACACACGGTGTCAAAGACAAAACCTCTCTAACACTCTAAGGCTGGACACACACACACACACACACACACACACACACACACACACACACACACACACGAGAAGAAGATCAAAGATTGATCAAATACCATTTGGGGATTCTGGGGGGGAAATTATGTTTTCTAATAAAGATATTTCAGGCTGTTTTGGAATGGATGTGAAATGAGCTCATGAGTTCAACTAGATCATGGTTTGGAACACCACACACACACACACACGCACACACACACACACACACACACATCATGGTTTGGAACACCACACACACACACACATCATGCTTTGGAACACTAAACACACACAAACACACACACACACGCATCATAGTTTGGAACACCAAACACACACACACACACACACACACACGTTCACACACACACATCATGGTTTGGGACACCAAATTTAGTAACAAGGTTATCGAAACTTCCAAATGACTCGTCTAAATACAGGTCACAAAAACACAACTGGCTCATCTTTTTCAAGACACGCACACACACTGTAACAGGTTTCAGATTGGACCCCCTCACTCTCTCACACACACACGCACGCACGCACGCATGCACTCACACACACACACACACACACACACACACACACACTAACACACACACACACACACAGTAGCAGGTTTCAGATTGGATCCCCTCACTCTCTTCAAACAAACTCAAAAGTCAAACTCTAGCACAAAATGTCCGTTGTGCCCTCTTCATTCAAGGTTGAACAATAAACACAAACTTCAGGTTACTTCCCTCTGACAGTCGGCTTCCAGTGGGTCCGTCCAGGTCCTTTCAGGCTTGGGGCAGTGTAGTGTGTGTGTGTGTGTGTGTGTGTGTGTGTGTGTGAGATGGGGTTGGTTGAATGATTGGGACACTGGGGGGGGAGAGATCCTATTTATTCAGGGTGACGGAGAAGGAAGGGGACTCGACTTCCCAGGTGGCCCTGGAGCGATGATGTCATCCAGCAGCGTCAGCGAGTAGTAAACAACCAGCAGCCCTACCGGCGTGTGGAGCAGAGATGCATGCTAGTGTAACCCTCTTCCACACACACACACACACACACATAACCACATATGGAGTTCCTGCCACACAGTTCCCCCCTGCCCACTGGCTACAGCACAACACACACAAATACCATACAAAGAACACATGACTACACAAATTAATAACCAAACACATCATTCACCAGACTGACATGTGACATTTGCATCTGTCTTAAGTGAAATCTGTGCTGTCTCTCTGAACGCTGTGTGTTTTTGCAAGTGTGACAGTGTATCACTTCCTCTTTTAACTTGCACAACAAGCTGTTGTACCGAGAAGTAGCTAACCACCAGATGTTTGCTTCCCTTATGAAAGATAGATCTTTTGCAGACAGTTTAGGCAAACTCAGAATGTTTAACATGAAGGGTTTTACTTGTCGCACAACTAATCACTCAACTGTTTAGTAATATAGTTGCAATCTATATAAAACAATCTCAAATATCAACACACACATCAACTCCAAGTTTCATCTGTGATATACAATCATTTTCAAGATGGTTTGATTACTACGCAGGAAAAGTTGTTAGTTCCCTGCGTGCACCTCACACTCGGAATATGCAGCTCCACCTAACGTGACACAAGGGGGGCGGAGCGGCTAAAGTGAATATAAACAGTGTTGCCCGTGCTGTGGGAGCCCAAAGATGTTCAGGCCAAACCAGCTATAACACCACGAGCGTAAAGTATTTAGACAGTAAAACGTTTTGAAATACCTCCTGCTAGGACATTTGGAAGAAGTTAATGTGAAGACAAAAATATTATGAGTTAATCAAGCGATTTCTCCAGAAGAGGAAATTGTGTCTGCCTCGTGGAATGCGGCCGAAGAAAATCGAACTACGCTGAAGGGTGAGTTTTTGAACTTCACTGTACGTTTACCAGGAACGCAACTTTCAGAACAGTTCTTTAAGGGATAACGTTCGGCGAAGTGTCTTGTTATAGGAAAATATTTGACAAATATAATTTGTTTTAATACGATAAACATAATTGAGAATAATTGTATACTGGAAATAACTGAGAACGGTAAAAAAAAAAACTGAAAATAATTAATTTCCAACCTTATCAGGAAAGGAAGAAATAAAAGCTAAATGTGTTCAGGGGATGTTTGTATCGGCTTGTATTACATGTGTGAGAGCGAGAGAGAAAGGAAAGTTTTTCGGAAAACGCAGACTGACAAGTAGGGGTCTAGACCCGTGTATCGAACTATTAAGCCGCTTTAAATATGTGTTGTTCTACTGCCAGTGGTTGTGTAACATTTGAAAAGCAGTAAAGGAAATGAAACCTGCCAATGGCATTACTGATGGAGACCCATTACGCAAGATCAGCCTTTCAGCACAAAAGTAGCGTATCTAGCCAGAGTATGATGAGCCTGCATTAAACAAGGCTGGCTGACAGAAGTGCAATGGATACGTCCTGCAGGTGAGACCAAGACAGAGACGCTAGGTTGTCTTATAATTTAGGCTACTGCATGTGTAGCAAGATGCAAGGTTAAAAGGCTAAAACAGTGATGACATAACTTATCGTTCCACTTTCTTGTTGATTATCTGCCTTGGGAGAAAATTTGCGTGGGATACAGCTTTGCTAGCCTTAATGATATTTTTTTCCCATTTTACTTGGGAGTGAATTGAAAAAAGTATGCTTTGGTAAAGTAGAATGTGCATAGGAATATGAAATAGGCCGAAGTTGAAAAACAAACAAAACGGGAGAAACTAATTGCTAAATTTCTGACCGAAATAATGTTTGTAAACTAACCAACGCACACTGGCTGTTCAATACACATGTCCCGATCCAAAATGGTTAATTTATCCCTATGATATTATATTGGTTAATTTTTAAGATGGTTTGATTACTACACAGGAGAGGTTATTGAATTCCCTGCGTGCACCACACACTCGGAAAATATGCAGCTCCACCTCACATGACACAAGGGGGGACGGAGCGACCAAACTGAAAATAAACCGAAGTGGTGCCCGTCCTGAGAGACATTTTTTATTAAACCACGAGCTAAGGGATTGGGCAATAACAATATTTGAAATACCTCCTTCTAGGAAATTTAGAAGAAGTTGATGTAAAAAAAAACTTTTCCTCGTGGAATGGCGCAGATGAAAATTTTACTTGGCTAAAGGGTGAGTTTTTGAACTTCACTGTACGTTTACCAGGAACACAACGTTCAGAACACTTCTTGAAGCAAGGCATAATGACCGACGAGGTGTCTTGTTATTGGATGGTTTTAAGATGTTGTGAGCTGTTGTGAATGGTCCTTGTTGTTGTTGAGTATTGTTGAGACTGTGGGAAGTCCCCAACCAGCAGAAGGAATTTAACATCCTTTCCGGGGCCCCGTTCGTCGTAAGGGCTGAAGCTAAATTAATCAATTGTCCTATTAGCCCGTTAACATTAGCGAGCTGATTGAGGACAGGATATATCGGCTCGTCAAAGGCTGGTCCGCATCCAAATCTTGTGGTTAATTTCAACCAGGCTAAACTTATCAGGGCAATTGCGCGTGCACGTCCTACTTCAAAAGGCAGTAAAGGTCGATCACCAAAACCATGATTTTCTGACGGTAAAATAGCTTCTAAACTCAAAGAAAGTGTCTCTTTTTTTCTCCGCTGGCGAGCAGCAGATGATCATGAAGGCTTATGAAGCATACAAGACCATAATCATGGCAAAATCCAACACCGCCACCGTTGTGAGAGCAAGACAAGAAGCGGTATATGAGGCTGTCTATGCAGTGATATCTATGTATGAATAAGTGACACAAGTGTGATCTGGTACAGTGGGTAGCGCTGTCGGTTAGTAACTGCAAGGTTGCTAGTTCGATTCCTCCAACCTCGGTGTAGTTTTACATTTCCTTGTAAGTCGCTTTGAATAAAAGCGTCTGTTAAATGACTAAATGGAAATGTATTAATAACAAATGCAATAAATTGAAGCAGTGAAAATAAATTGTGTGTATTTCTCTCTATTCTTTCTCTCTATTCTTAATCATTTTCTACAATAATAATATGCTATGGTGTACTAATAACACTGTCATATAATTATGAGTGCTTTGTTCTTTGTTCTTTGTTCATCGCCGACACTACAAAAATGTACAACTCGCAAAAAAGCGCAAGACAGTCAATGTTCGACTGTGATGTTTGCAATAAATTACTCGAGAAGGTCTTGTAAATTAATTATTCCTTGTCGGCTGAATCGGTAGCGCTCATACAAGAACTCATCATGATGGAATAATGCAGTCGTTCTCAAAGTGTGGTCCGTTGACCACTGGTGGTCAGCCAGTGCCCCGTAATGGTCCGCGACGGCCAAAATAAAATTATTGCGACATTTCTAACATACAACTCAGAACGAAGAGAACACAGTCAGTAGTAGCCTAATCTATTAAAGAGTTGCCTAATCTATTAACAAGGTCATGGATTGGTGGCTTTAGACAGGGACAATGAAAAGAAAATTAAATGAGAAAGCCTCTGACACAGACAAGGAGAAGGTGCAACGGCGAGATGGTTCTCATCACGGCGAAATTGGGCACCATCCCGCCGCTGAGCTGCATTCAAACAGCGTTTTTTTTTCCCGCTGCGGAGACAGAAAGTTGATAACTATATTCTGTGTTGTGTGACGTTGGATAATAACAACTCTTAATTATGAAAAGTTGACTACTAGGATGGCTATATTAGGCGTCTAGCCTACTGTTGGTAGCAGTGACGTGCGGTGAGGTTCGTGGCTGGTGAGGCACTGACTCTTTCAGAGTCAAATTTACAAATACATAAACCCATTTACATACATACAAATTTACAAACCCAATGGAGTATCTAAGATCACCATTCAATTGGCAGCTTTCACATTGACTACTGGTTGTTTTTCATATCAGCATTCTTTACACACACATAGGTAAGGTGCATACAGTAGGCAGCTGCTAGCTTGTGATGAACTCATGTGTAAATATTATGCACTCATGAATATGCACTCATGAATATGAACTCGTGAATATGAACTCTTTCTTACGAAGTTGCACAAGCACCCTGAGGGTTTCTACCTTTTCCCATTATAATTTTAAGAGTTAAATCGAGGATACTATAACATCAGCTAGATAACTAGCTATCATTTCATGCAAATTGAACTCTTCCGATTAACTCGTAAGGTTATTAAGTGTCCTTAGCTAGCTAATTAGCTAGCAACAGGATAACCATTGCAACCAGGAAACACAACTTACCTACAATTTAGGTTTAATTTCTCAAAATCAGCTCACCAATAAAAAGCAGTCTTGGGTTCAAAGTGATCACAACCACTTGTGTGATGTTAAACGGCTTCACGTAGACATAAAACAATCCCAAAAGAAATAATGGGAAATCAACGGAGCTGCCGCTGTAAGTTCAAAACCAAATTTATTCTTGAGGTTCCAAACATGTTCAAAGCAATTTGGCTTTGAATGTGTGAAGTCGATCGAGTTATCTTCTGTCCCGTCAATTGAAGCAAACCTTTTAGCTCCGGCATTGGTCTCCCATTATTAATCATTTCGCGTTTGGACTGAAAGTCCAGTTTTGAGAACTGCTTCAGCTTAGCAATAAAATCTTCCAATTTCGCTGTCAAGGTCAAGTAGAAGCGATTGCGCAATCCTAGGTGAGGCACTGCCTCACTGTCTCCCATAGACAATACAATGTTGCCTCACCTGACCCTTGTTTTCTCCCGTCTATTTGAATAGGACATGCGCAAATTCAGCGAATTCAGCGATTTTGATTATAAAAATGCTCGAAATGATTGGAATCATGCAGAAATTACACCTATACCACAGATTAGTAGAGAAATATGAATATTTATTTTATTTTATATATTTTTTTTTTTTTACTTTTCAAGATGTCTGCCTCACCTGCCTCATATGACCGCACGTCCCTGGTTGGTAGTGAATTACTGCGGTCGCGTGGTCGGTATGCGCATCGTTGTGTTTATTGGTTGTGTGGTGTGATACATTGGCGTGTGAGTGTGTGATGGGAGTATGAGGCTGTGAGGTTGCCTAGCGCATTGTCATATCTCTAACTAGCCTACCGGTACGTGAAAAAGGAGAGCCCACCTGCGAAAATCATGTGCTGCTAACAATTGTCTGGCTCCAGGTCTGGGTAGGTGGCCTGTTGTTCCGGGGATATACTATTTAGTTAGATGGTCCGCAAGTTTTTTTTTTATTGGCTAAGTGGTCCTTGGTCTGAAAAAGTTTGAGAAACACTGGAATAATGGATCTTGGCGATCGCAAAGAACTCTCTCACTATGAAGCGCCAATCTAACTAATATCGGATCTCCGAATGTGGTCGGGGCTACTGAGTTAAGTTTAGTTATGGTTGGCCGGCATGGTACATGAGAATTTTAGTTCTGCCAGGATAGCAGGGGTGGCAATTTGATATCTGTTTCATTTTGATGAGTTGATGGGGCGTGTGAATTTCAGTTGCACAAGAATAGCGAGGGTGGCAGGATATGACACATGCTGCATGCTGTACCCGGGATCCTTAAGCCTTCCTACACAGTACAACATGGCTGACAAGAAGTATGTTGCGACCCCTGGCCTTGAACCCAGGACTATGGGGTACTAAACCTGCACCCTGACCACAATGCCAAAGTCTCTCACTGGTACTTGGCACTTCAGTCCTACAGCTTCAATAATTAAGCAGTTTCTAGTGTTTCATTTGTAATGATTCTGCATGAATCATCTGGCAGAGCGATATTGCTGCAGCAATTGTGGTTTGATTATTTATTGTCATGAAGTTGGACTTTCATGTTATTATTTATTTTCTGTTTTTGTGTATACCTTTTGAACCTGGCACTGTAAATATTCTACATGGGTGATTCTCTGGACTTTGCCTGGAGACAATAAACAATTGTCCTCCTCACCATCACCCTCTGTGTGTCTCCTTGTTGTATAAAGACCCCCAGTCACAGATACCTTTCAACAGATAGATACTGTTATATGTGTTTATATGTAATGTGTTTTCAGATACATTATTGTTTTTGATTCCTTGTTTCTACTGAAGCCAGTTGTGTGTCCATGAAGAGAAGCTGAGCAATGGAAACACCAGGAGACGCTCCAGAGGGACAGAGGTAATGCATCATCTGAATTATGTGTGATGTTAAATGAAGCTGATATGTCCGTGTGTTTCTGTGGCTCTTGCGCTTTTTAGTGGACGTATAGGCCTACTCCACATATGCTAATTGCTTACTCTCTCTCAAAAACATTTTCTGTGTGTTTACTTCCCTTTTCATAACAGCAAGTCATGCACTGTTCAACACCATTGGTGGAAAACATGACGTAGGCCTACACTGTATGAAAATGAGTTTGAACAGATAAACACAAATATGGATAATTATTCTAAATTCTGAATGAGTCACAGTCCAGGGCTCTGAATTCCTCCACCAGTTTTATGTTTTATGAAGTTTTATGTTTTACACTTACATGACAGGGCTCTACGCTAAGGTTTTCCCCAAGGAGTACATGTGCTCCTAAATGAAAACATTTAGGAGCACACAAAGAAATTTAGGAGCACAGCGGGGTTTTTTTATGCGGAAGTAAAGCATGTCATTTGTGACCTATAGTTCCAAACAATGTATTTTCCAACGTTCAACCCCATTCATGTTCAGTGTTTCCGAAGCAAGTTAGCTGGTAAATTGATCAAATAACTGCATTTGTTCATATTTCAACACTTTAGTGGACCTCTTGTCAATTTTTATTAGTAGTATTTTATATAGCCAGCTTTCCCCAAAGTTTATTATAAGATATAGGTTATACTGTAGGTCTGGACTGTAACGTAAGCAACACTTTCACTGTAGCTAGCTAGAGAGCACGTGTATCATAACCAGAAGTCTGTTGGTGTATAGTCTGTCAAATTAGCTCTAGTTATTGGTGTTCGTTGGCAAACAAAGTTAGTCTTCTCTTATTAGCCTAGTTAGTACATCTGATTAGAAATAGCAACAATGAATTGCAGATTAAGGGGTCCCCTTTCTCAGTGTTAATTTTGGCAGCTATTTTAGATTTAGTCTTAGTCTCTAAGATACAGATCTCTTAGTATATGCCGCCAGATGAATACCAATTAATTAAATGTAAATAATAATGTTATGACGAACATGCATAATAGTTTTAGTCACATTTAGTTATTTTTATCCTTTTTAGTTTTAGTCTAGTTCTAGTCACATTTAAAAGTCCATATTATAGCCACATTAAACTCCTTTCCTTCCCTTCTCAGGCCCAGGGACCCCCTGTGTTGTGTCTACAACTGCATAATAGTCAAGCTTGCAGTACTTACATTGTGGATGCAATTAGTCTCTAAGATACAGATGTCTTAGTATATGCCTACAGCTGAATTCCAATTAATTCAATGTAAATTGAATTAATTTAGAGAATATCAAGTCTAGATTTTCAAATGATGTGATAGCACATTACAACTTCTATGCCTACCTGGCCTTAGTTAAATCAACCACATATCCTCCATATGAATTGCTGTGCAATCTGATAACCAACAGATTTAGCTAGACAGATAGTTTTGACAGTTGAAAGTGGTGCCAATGATAATAACAATTGCCCAAATAGACAAGGATATTTAAACCAATCACATATTTATTTATTTTTTCTTCATTAATGTCATGCGTGGCCTGTCCTATAGTCCATTCTGCAATGAGTTTACTAGCTAGCTATTGATAGCTAGTATAACTTAGCTAGGATATGCTACCTCATAGTTAGCTAAAGTTAGCTAGCTAAAAGTTTGCCAAGGCTAACGGGAGGCTTAAATCGAAAATTACTACTAGCTATCCAAGCTGACACAACCTAAACACTCGAATGCCCCTTTGAAGTTAACTTAACGTTGGCGAATATATTCTAATAACTAGTTATCATTGACAATTACTAGCTAAGTTACCAAACTCCTTTCTTGTCTTAAATTGAGCAGTTGCTGGTGTGAGCTACAGTATGGGAGCTGGCAAAGCCATTTCTAGCTCTGCTTCACAATATTGCTGCCTAGTGTTAAGTTAATGTAATACATAAATGTTAATAAAGTATCAGACATAAACAGGATACAACACACTAGTAACCAATTGATATTATGTGTTAATATACCGAAAATGTCAGTAAATCGAGGTGGTGCTGCTGTCTGTCCCGTCGAAAACCATTCAAACAGGTTGCCAGCAGTGGGTTTTTTGCGAGCTACTTATACCAGGTGATCACATGTCGGCGAGATTGTCGTAACCCTCTTTTTATATGGCTCTGGCCCATTGGTTGGGAATCGTCGCTCTCATTTGCATGAAGTTAAGTGCGTCATCATGCTATGTTCACATCGTGCAGTCGCGACCCCGTCACTTGTTTCCATATGAAATATATGGTATGCTTCACTTCTTCGCGCAGTTGTTCGGTGTATCAACAGCCCGTCACTCGCGCACTGTGCTCGTAAATTATTTTTCAAGTTCGCACATACCTATTTTTAGGCGCAAATGCGAGTGAAATACTCGCACTGTAGAGCCCTGTGTTGTCTGACACAAAACATCATCACTGGTGCTTAAATAAAAAAACACTCAAAAACTGTAGAGCCCTGCATGAGTGCTTTACTCAACAATGATCGTATAAGACATTTGAAAGAAATATTCCTAAAAATAATATTTACAGCTCTAAGTAATGTCATTCAGTCTGTCAACTGCTTAGACTACAGGTAAGTTATACAGCTTCTGTATTACTTGATCCAAACAATGAAATTCCTTACAGCTGTTGTTGGCACCTCATTCTACCAGCAGAGCATGTGTGTACACGCGCTTGCATTTCATATTTCATATTCATATTTCTGTGCACAGCAGCGTCATTCAAATTCTGGCCAGTTCAGTTCAATGAGTGAATTTAAATATCCAAATCAAAATAAGAAATTATGCCTTCCATGAATATTTTGTAATTGTATTTTGTTCCACATCAACTTCCAAAATGAAGATACAAATGGATCAAGGCAAGAAGGAATAGTCAGGAAATTATGGATAAATGCCTCTGTAGTAAATCATGGGTGCTATTTTGTGTGATAGACACGTCCGTCAGGAGAGACCTCCATCCCCTGCACCCACTTGTGTGTCCATGAGGAGTGACTGGTCAAAAGATCACCCCATCAACTTCCAGAATGAAGATGGTACAGATAGATCAAGGCAAGTCCATGAAACAGACTCATGTCAAGGGTATGCTAGGAAGGGTATGTTAGGAAGTCAACAAACAGTGAATTTAGAGTGTCACAACCAGCTATTTGGTCAAGAAACAAACAATCTTTCTATAAATACTTTGTAACTGCATTTCATTTGAATACCAATCATTTTTGTGCGTTTGACCGTCGGTCGGGAGTGACCCCTTGAGAGATGCATTTGGACCCAACAAAGTGTTTGTAAAGTATCCAATATGCAATGGCATTAAACTAAAAAAACAAATATCAACTTAGAAATATATGAAATTATTTCTGAAATAATTACAGCATAGAACATACAGATCAAGTGCAGACCCAAAATCCCAGAGGCAAGGGAAAAAAACATTTGGAAAGGTTTCCTTCATACGTTACTGTAAGGCACATGATGCAGGTTTTTGACATTTTTTTGAGGCATGGTTTTGGAATAATAATATTGAGGTATGGTTTTGGAATAAGCACATCTTTTGTTTTCATAAGCCACTCAGTCTATTCACTAGGTTTCTGTTATAGGCTCGAAACCCTGTGGAAATGTAAGACCAGCTTTTACAGCACAGTGTTGCCAAAAATATCGCCAAAGTACATCAGTTAGCAAGCTGGGTAGTTTTAATCAGGGTCAACTGTGCTTTTGTTGATGTTTAAAGGTTAGCTCCATATTTCTTCACTTTGATTTTCCATCCCCAGAAGCCAAATGGAGGAATGTAAACCAGATGCTGTCAGTGACCAGTTCACCCAGAGTCAACATGGGGATCTGAAGCACATATTCCAGGTTTGATGCAGACATTTAATGCAGTGCTGCTATGGAGTATATGTTCATAATTAGTAATATACACCACCATTCAAAAGTATAAGGAATTACTCACAAATGTACATTTTTCAATTAAAATAAGATGAACATAATTAAAGTTATAGTTATAAGTATATAAGTTTAATCATGAGGCCTGTTATGGCATGTTATGTCATGTTATGGTTATGACAGTGTCATGTCATTCTCATGTCAACCCTTTCAAATAAAGTGTTACCGATTGTACAAAGAAAGTTATTACATGTAAGAAATTTGGTTCCCTATCGCAGTTGGACTGCGATATAACAGATGGGACATGACGTAGTCACGTAGCCACATTAAATTATCCCATTTTTTCATTATCCACGTGTCTCAAATGTTGTATGATGTAACATAGCTTAACAGGATACATGATATGTCCAGTAACAACATAAAGAAGGGGTAACTTAAGTCAAAACCAACAATATTTATTGACTGATCTTGAAAGTATTGGCTTACAAAAGCAAAATAAGTCATCACATAAAATATTATTCAGTGTTAGTGCAAGAAGCGAACTGTGAAACACACTGTGAAACCTATGAAAAGTGGCAGTGGTATATGAAATACAGACTGCGTTATCCACTTCACGACCGCGATTTTCTTTCGTTCCAATTCTTGGATGTAGGATTTCCCTCCCTTTGTAGAAACCTGTTGAATGGATACATTTGGTCTAGGAAGTCCTAATTGTTTTGTTGTCAATTTATCTTCATTAGTACGCCGACTAAAAAGGAGTTTCTGTTGAATCGAGTTATTGCACTAAACAGGGCAGCCATCTTGACAGAATATGCCTCTGTCGAGCTGTATGGCGTTCGTATAGGCTTTTACGTCCATTACTTATGACACGACATGGAGGGGCGAGCCCTCCCGGAAGCCATAGAGAATGCATTGAGAGCTCTGTTTTGTGAAAAAAATGGATTTAACATGGGAGTCAATGGGAGAGGTCTGGGGCGATTTTCATTTCGCCCCAAATCGCCCCAGAAGGGGCGGGGCCATTTGAAGCACGACTTTAGGCTGACTGAATGACTGTTACCTGATTCGACAATGACATAGAGAGGCAGATCAGACGGTCTAGTGGTAGAATCCGACAGAAAAAAAATTATTACATTTAAATTTACGTCGTCATTTACGCGACTTACAAATATATTGCGTTTATATCAGGAGTTTTTTTTTTATTTTCCCCTAGGCAGTGCGTCGCCCCAATCGCCCTTATGGACAAGCCGACCCTGTTAGATTCTATATGTTAGATGTGGCCGAACCTAGTTTTTTACATGGTGTTCTACAGGCAGGCGATCTTTGAATCCCCGGGCCTGAGAATGGTAAAGTGATGTATGTGTTCATCAGCGTCTATGTGTTACGATGCGAATGAACCATTCTAGGGTTTTTTTTCCTACGGGCGGGGGATTGCTGATCCCCTTGGCCTATGTACAAAGGAAGTGCCCTTGTAATGTTCACCACCAGCTGCTGTATGAACCTCTAGGAGGGCGAAAGCAATATAAAGTTGGTGTGTGTGTTGGCTGCCACTGTATTATCACGCGTGAGGATATGCGGTCGCATCTGTTATATCGCAGTCCAACCAGATATAACAAGAGTTGCGTGTACAGTGTTGCTCTTGGATTAGGTTTTCTACGCTCAGTTTCTTTTCCAAGACCGATTCGACCGTGTGTACCATCTGTTGCGTCCCTCTACACCCCTACTGGCTTTGCAGTGGCAGTGCAACAGTCTTTGGGTGGTGAATGGACGTAATAAGCTTGATTGTCCACACCTGAGGAGGTTTGGATAAAAGCCATGCTGTTTGCCCTCAGAGGGAGCTTGCATTCCCACCATGCTTTGGAGGCTGGTGAACACCATGCATTTGGTGCTGGTGTGTTGCGGCCACCATTTTAGCCACTGCTTTTAAGTAATATAGAAATAAATACTTTATTTCCATACAACTCTGTGGTCTGTCTCCAATTTATGTTGCGGCTCAAGAGCCGGGTCGTAACACCATCCCTACTTAAAGGCTCCTGAGGGGGCGGGCTCAGGAGAGGGATTGGGCGAATCTCAGCCTTCTGGCGTGAGTGAATAGTGCTTAGATTGGTTCCATGACTACTATGTCATGTCCCATCGGGCATTTATTTCACTCATAGGCTACGGGGATCACTGATCACCTGCCTGCAGAACTGCCCATACGATTTTGTTCACTTGCGTCTAACGTATAGAAGCTGATGAACACATACATCATTTAGTCATTCCTAGGCCCTGGGGATCACAGATCGCCTGCCTGTAGAACACCTTGAAGGAAACTAGGTTCAGCCACATCTAACATATAGAACTTAATGAAGGTGTGGCGCGAACTCCAGCAAATTTCTTCCACTGACACTCCTTTTAATAAGGCCCAGGAAGAAGATGCCCCTCGAGTAGAGTGCGCACGCAGTCTCTCTGGAGGTTCTAAGGAAAAACTTGTATTGTATAGTTTGTTCAAACGCTCCTCCTCTGCGGACGCAAAAGGAGGGGGTGAAAATACTGCCAACTCAATCACCTGGTTACGGAATGTAGTTGCCACCACCTTAGGTGTATAAGCAGCATTTGGTCGCATAACCACTTTGTCCCCAGCCACTGAGAACTGAAGGCACGATGGGCTGACGGACAGGGCTTGCATGTCACCAATGCGCTTTGGTGACACTAGTGCCAGTAACAGCGCGGTTTTCAATGAGACGAATTTCATGTCCACTCTTTCTAAGGGCTCGAATGGAGGCCCTGTGAGAGCACGTAACCCTACCAGCAAATCCCACACCTGTCAGGCACCCTTAGACACCAGCCATAAAGCGTGACGCTAGAGCAGTGTTTCTCAAACTTTTTCAGACCAAGGACCACTTAGCCAATAAAAAAAAAACTTGCGGACCATCTAACTAAATAGTATATCCCCGGAACAACAGGCCACCTACCCAGACCTGGAGCCAGACAATTGTTAGCAGCACATGATTTTCGCGGGTGGGCTCTCCTTTTTCACGTACCGGTAGGCTAGTTATAGATATGACAATGCGCTAGGCAACCTCACAGCCTCATACTCCCATCACACACTCACACGCCAATGTATCACACCACACAACCAATAAACACAACGATGCGCATACCAACCACGCGACCGCAGTAATTCACTACCAACCAGGGACGTGCGGTCATATGAGGCAGGTGAGGCAGACATCTTGAAAAGTAAAAAAAATAAAAAATATATAAAATAAAATAAATATTCATATTTCTCTACTAATCTGTGGTATAGGTGTAATTTCTGCATGATTCCAATCATTTCGAGCATTTTTATAATCAAAATTGCTGAATTCGCTGAATTTGCGCATGTCCTATTCAAATAGACGGGAGAAAACAAGGGTCAGGTGAGGCAACATTGTATTGTCTATGGGAGACAGTGAGGCAGTGCCTCACCTAGGATTGCGCAATCGCTCCAAACTGGGTTTTGCGCATGCGTGCGCATGCATAGAACCTTTGAGCTGAGCTCAAAACGCATTGAAAAATCATGTAGGTGAGGCACACAGTACCTCTGCCTCAATGAAGGGGGCATGCGAGAGCGCACCTGTCGGGGTTATGCTGGGGAACGTTGCTCTTCTTCTACACTTCTACTTGACCTTGACGGCGAAAATGGAAGATTTTATTGCTAAGCTGAAGCAGTTCTCAAAACTGGACTTTCAGTACAAACGCGAAATGATTAATAATGGGAGACCAATGCCGGAGCTAAAAGGTTTGCTTCAATTGACAGGACAGAAGATAACTCGATCGACTTCACACATTCAAAGCCAAATTGCTTTGAACATGTTTGGAACCTCAAGAATAAATTTGGTTTTGAACTTACAGGGGCGGGGGCGGCTGCAGCAGTTAAGCGGCTACCGGACTCCCCGCTACATGTTGCCGACGGTGTACACTGCTCAGCTGGGAGTCTCAGTTTGGCAGTATGCGAGGCGTTTAGCCTGCTGAGGCACTGGAACGAGAAAAAAATTAGTACAGAACGAGTTTGTTAACCTTCCCAACGGTGACAGCCGTTGACGGCAAGCTAGCTAGCAGGGTAGTCAGTGGACTAGCCAGCTAATGAGCAAACAAGCTAGGTAGCTAACTCGCGGAACTCACGCTAGTGACAGGAGTACAGGCCGAGTTCGTTTACCTTCCCAACGGTGATAGCCGTTAGGCAGCAAGCTAGTTCGCAGGGTAGTCAGTGGGCTAGTCCGCTAACAAGCTAGGTAGCTAACTCGAACTTCTTAAGTCTATAAGCCTTAACTCGCGGCACTAAAGCCAAGTGACAGCAGTAAGACATAGTTTGTTACCTTCCCAACGGTGACAGCCGTCAGGTAGCAAGCTAGTTCGCAGGGTAGTCAGTGGACTAGCCAGCTAGTGAGCTAACTTGGTAACTCTTGCCAGATGTCGGAGGAAGGGTACTTCCCCAGGCAGATGACGCACCGGCGGTGTCTGTCCCCTTTATCCCTGGCGTGCCCACAGTCTTGTCTCAACATGTCTGTAATAGGAGAAAAGGTTAGCACGAGTACAATACTATCACAACGAACCGTTGAGTAGCAGGAAGCTAGCAAGCTAGTCAGAGAGCTAGCCAGCTAGCTGCTAGAGATAGCAACTTGAACTTCTCAGGCTAAAGCCAATTCGCCCACAACGCCCACCAACTCAAAGGAGAGAGTAGCTCGCGTAGCTGAAGCAAAAGACAGAAATTTTGAATTGCGTGTAGCGAAATCACTTGGAACGGTTCACTTCAAGCAAAGATATGAAAGAGGATGTTGCTTGTCCATCACAGGTATTTATGCGCTCCAGAGGGGGCGGGCTCTGGAGAGTGATTGGACGCATCTCAGCCTTCCGGCGTGAGTGAATAGTGCTTCGACTACGTCACGTCCCATATGTTATATCGCAGTCCACTGGGATAGGGAACATTACTTTGAACTTGCATATACCAGGTTTAGGGTTAAGGTAAATGTAAGTAGTGTGTCAGTGCTCTGGAATGCACTGCAGAGCGTTACCAGATATTTCTGCTTTAGGTGTTAGAGGAGAAGATCATCACCTTTGTGAAGAATGAGCTGAAGAGATTCAACAAGATGCTGAGCCCAAATTACCAAGAGAACTTTGAGAATAAAGAGGAGGATGAGAGTGAAGCCAGAGAAGCGGCTCTGAAGATGGCACTGCACTTCCTTAGGAATATGGAGCTGAAAGATCTTGCTGACAAACTGCAAGAAAGTAAGAATTCTTCGTTTATTTACATTTGCATTTTTTTGCATCAATTAGCTTAGGAAAAAAAGAAACAGCTATAGTTTTTCCTCAATGTCAGTGGCTTGCAAAATATTATTATGTTTTTTTTGTATCTTTGAAATAGATAAGTTGGACGTAGTTTTTCAGACTGAGCTAAAAAGAAATCTCAAGAACAAGTACCAGAGTGTTTTTGAAGGAATACCCAAACAAGGAAGCTGTACTCTTCTAGAAAAGATCTACACAGAGGTCTACATCACAGAGGGAGGAAGTGGAAAAGTAAATAAAGAGCATGAAGTCAGACAGATTGAGTCAAGATCCAAGAGACCAGATGGACAGGAGACATCAATCAGATGCAGTGACATCTTTAAAGTCTTACCCGGCCAAGACAAACCAATCAGAAGTGTTGTCACAAAAGGAGTTGCTGGCATTGGTAAAACTGTCTCAGTTCAGAAGTTCATCCTGGACTGGGCAGAGGGAAAAGAAAACCAGGATATCCACTTCATATTTCCACTGCTTTTTAGGCAGCTCAACCTCATGAGAGAAAAACAGCTCTCTTTGATGGATCTCCTCCACCACTTTTTCACAGAAGTAAAGCAGTCAACTTTTCCCAGCCAAGGGAAGTACAAAGTATTGTTCATCTTTGATGGTCTGGATGAATGTCGACTCCAACTAGAATTTCAGAAAAATGAAAGTTTGACTGATGTGACAGAGGTCACTTCATTGGATGTACTCCTGACAAATGTCATCAAGGGTAATCTGCTACCCTCTGCTTTACTTTGGATTACCTCTCGACCAGCAGCAGCCAATCAACTCCCACCTAAGTGTGTTGACCGGGTCACAGAGGTACAAGGGTTCAATGACCCACAGAAGGAGGAGTACTTCAAAAAGAGGATCAGTGATCAGAATCTTGCCAGCAGTGTCATCTCTCACATCAAATTATCAAGGAGTCTTCACATTATGTGCCACATACCAGTGTTCTGCTGGATTGCTGCTACTGTTCTTGGGGTAATTCTTGGCTCTTCAGGAGGAGGACAGATTCCAAAGACTTTGACAGAGATGTATACCTACTTCCTTATTTTCCAAACCAAACAGAGGAGCCTAAAGTTTGAAAATGTGCATGACCTTGATCCACAGTGGAACCAGGAAGTCATCCTTGGTCTCGGAAAGTTGGCATATGAACAGTTAGAGAAGGGTAATCTGATTTTTTATGAAGAAGACCTAAAAGAGTCTGGCATTGATGTCAGAGAGGCAGCAGTATGCTCTGGCATCTGCTCCCAGATCTTTCGAGAAGAATCAGGGCTTTATCAAGGAAAAGTGTTCTGCTTCGTGCATTTAAGTGTCCAGGAGTATCTTGCAGCTCTGTATGTGTTTCTGATGTTAATAATGAAAAGGAAAGACCTAATTTCTCCAAAGCAAGCCCTCAGAAAAGGCTTTCAGCTTTGGGAAATGAGATCAGTGCACAAATCCATGATCATCTTACACAAAAGTGCTGTGGACAAAGTTTTGGAGCATGAAGATGGACGCTTTGACCTATTTCTCCGTTTCCTTCTTGGCCTCTCTCTGGAGTCTAACCAGACTCTCCTGCATGGCCTACTACAGAGAGGACAAAATCAGATGGGCAATGAAGAAACAATCAGTTACATTAAGGAAAAGATCAGGGAGGTTCCTTCATCAGAAAGGGTCATCAACCTCTTCCACTGTCTGCATGAACTCAATGATCACTCCTTAGTGGAAGAGGTCCAGAGTTTCCTGAGTGCTGGGACACTTTCGGAAGCTGAACTCTCACCTACCCAGTGGTCAGCTCTAGTGTTTGTGCTGCTGACATCAGAACAGAAGCTGGATGTGTTTGACTTGAAGAAGTACATCAGATCTGATGAAGCTTTCCTCAGGCTTCAGCCAGTAGTGGAGGAATCTCAGAAGGCTCAGTAAGTATGGTGGCAGTGTGTATTCTCAGAAAGGAAGGGGTTAATGACACTAGCTGGGTTTCCATCAAAGTTTTTAATGCACATTTTGATCATTCGAATAATAAACCCTGACTGGAAACACTTGAAATTCGTATAACATCTTCTATTGCAAATAAACATTCTATTTCCTAGAGGCGGGTGGATTAACTCGCCGTTCTGGTATAATCTGACAAAATTTCAATTAAATGGGTTAATTCGCATGAATTTGCATTTGTTGCACTTTATTTACGTCTTTGCATTTTGTTTAGCTGAATTTTCATGAGTGTGCATAAAAGATGGGAATGAGTTAGATGGAAACCCATTTTGTCGGATTTTTGAATTGGTTTAGAAGCACAACACTAATATACAGACGGCAGCAGTGTCCTTTTCATAGAGCTTATAGTCACTAGTGGCCGTTTCCCCCTTAAGGCTCAATAGCTGTGGGCTCACTGAAAGGAGCTGTACAGCACTGGCATGTATCCTCAGCAAACCATCTTCAAAACTGAAAAATGTGGATCTCAGTGACAACAGTATTGGAGATATTGGAGTCCAAGAACTCTCTAGAGGACTGGAGAACCCAAACTGTGCACTGGAGACACTCAGGTAAGACATTTTGAGTCTTCAGTATTCCCTAGGAATGAGTTCTGTGGGATCATTTGAACTGTTTCATTTCTTGATCAAATATCCCCATTGTTACAGACACACAGACAGTATTTCTTTTAGACTTTTTCAAATTTTCATGAAAAGTTCCAGACACACATAGACTTGAAGATCCTTCCTTTCAATGATAAAAGCTCACTGAAGAAACTGCAGAAGTTGTCTCAGTTTACAAAACTAATACCAAGTGCATTTTGGAACAAACGCTCAGATGGAAATTAAATGTTTAGAGTATCATGAAACCACAATGTCACAAACTTTTTCATGGAAAATCTGGATGACTAGGTGACTAAGATATGTTTTCTCCTAACGTGGGTTGTTACTAAAACCCAAATCCTTAAATTCAGTTAATTAACAATGGGACCTTGTGTAACGTCTGCACTGACATAGGACTCACACGTGTGCGTTGGAATGCGTTGATCCTTTGACAAACTGAATTGTGGCTCTGTTGGGTTCCGTTGCGTTGCGTTTCATGCGTTGCTTGCGGCAAGAGTTGAAACATTGTCAACTTTTCGAGAGGCAACGCATGCGTCAGCCAATAAAATTGCCTTTCATGAATAACTGACAGCACAGGTGCTAGCCAATCAGATCACAATTATGCTCACATCTAAAGAGCGCGAAGCTCAAAAAAGCGGACCAAAAAAGATGACGGACCAAACTCCGTAGATGGTCGTATTTGTACCTAAAAGTTGTTGTAATGTATACCCTGTTATTTTAACTGTAAATACGTCTGATAGGATTTGTGAGGTGTCTGAACAACCTATCTAATGTTAGCATGCTACCACCCACAAGGTAAACAGCTTAGCGGCGTGATTGGTTTGTTGACCTGTCAATCTCATTATAACGTCTCGGTTATCAACACAACCCCATGCGCCAGACTCCTCCTCCGCCATCCGTTGGATCAACGCATTCCAACGCGTACGTGTGAAAGCACTGTCAGTCACCTTTACACTCCCAGCTGCACTTCAAACCCAATCAGTACTGATCCCACACACCTGGCATTCTCCTTACTTAAACTCCTCACTCCCTTCACTCCCTTGTCTGTTCTCGCATCATGCTCGCATCACTTTTGGGTTATACCTCAAGACGAGACAAGCTCCGGATCCCCGACCTCCGCTGCCACGCCAGTGTTCTCCTCTTCCAGGTCGTTTAGTCTTAGTTCTGGTCCCGCGCTCCAGCACCGTTAGGTCCAGCGATTCCGTGATCTCCACGACACCCAGGTCGTTCTAGTTTAATCCCAGTTCTCCCAAGTCTAACTTTTGTGTGTTATAGTTTGGGGATTTTGTTCTTTTGTGCATTATAGATTTTGAGTTTTTATCTTTTTTGCGTTCCCGTTTGGATTTATCTTCTGTGCTTTTGCATCCCGAGTTGCTTTTGGGGTTTTTCCTGTTTTTTCGCCCTGTGAACTGGCTGGTTTCAATAAACTTCGTCTGACGTTCTGTGACACCTTGACCATAGCACCATGCATTTAGTACTGCATTTTGGGTGGGAATACCATATTTCAACCTTTCAAATGCTCTGTCATCCAATGTACCTGACATAGTAAACTACTGATCCCCCCAATAATCTACAAAAATAATCTTACTTTAAATATACTGCAAAAGTCTTGTTGTGTTTGCCTTGACTGAATTATGACTATTTTATCACTGTAGACTCTCAGACTGCAGTATCACAGAGGAGGGCTATGCTAGTCTGGCTTCAGCCTTGAGGTTAAATCCCAGTCATCTCAGGGAGCTGGATCTCAGAGGAAATGATCCAGGGGAATCAGGAGTCAAACTGCTTTTAGACCTAAAGGAGGACCCGCAGTGTAAACTGAAAAATCTCAGGTGAATGGATATCCATGCCAAGAATATTACAAAGAGTTTCAAATACATACCATTTTTTTTTTTAAATAATGAGACTGTTATTACGAGTATATAAGTCTTCTTCATTGCAATTAACTTAAGGCATTAGTCTCTTTATTTAATAGCCACACCTCATATGCTGTTGACTTAGGGGTATCATTAATGACCATAGATGGACATTATATTGAAAGTGACAGGATGAGCTTAGCTGTTGCAGTGAAAACTCAGCCTGCTAGATTTAAAGCTGCTGCACCAGGCCAAGCAGACTTATTGAACCAATAGACTTGACAAGTGGGTAGCAGTGCTTTCTTTCCCATAAGAAAAACATATATGTGACTGATCAGTTTGCTTTTTTCACATTTCTGTAAAGGGCTGCCTTGGCAGAAGATGTAATGTTTTTGTGTGTTTTGATGTTTTGTGTCAGACAACAGATACAGTATGTTTATTGTCTCTTTTTGTACAGGTTCCTGAAGGGGAGTGCTGCTGAGGAAGCCTGTGCTGCTGTGGCTTCAGCTGTGGGTTCAAACCCCTTACTCATGACTGAGCTGGATCTGAGTGGGCTCATACCAGAAGCCTTGGGAGTGACTCAGCTGTGTGCTTTACTGGAGGATTCCCACTGCAGACTGCAGACACTGATGTAAGTGGATGATGTCACATTCTTTTTAATTTACATGCATTAGCTGCATTCTTCTCTTTTTGGAGGATGGAAGTTTAGTTAAGTCTTTTGAATGACTTAAAGGTGTTTCCTATGTACAATGAATATAGAGGTTTTCTTAAGTGACAGTTGGCCAATATCTAGCTCTGAACTATGTCCCAGAAGAAGCCTGTTAGCTCAGACATCATCACAGGGTTAGAGATCTCTGCTGTAGATGAGAACTACTTTATTGCATTACCAGAGGTATACACTCAGGAAAGCATGCCAGTAGACACAAGTAGCATTCCCACCAATGATGATCTCTCTAGATTTCCTTACCTTAGGGAGCTGAACCTTCTTAGTCAAAGCCAATCTGGAGTTGTTGCTTGGCAGCAATGTTCCAAAGGCTTTAGAACTGTGGGAAGTGGTCAACAGCCAAGGAGATGGGCCACACGCAGTTATAACCAAATCTGGCTGGGTTGTCAACCGTCCTCTAAATGGATGTTGCGTGGATAGCTGTCCTTAAGTCACGGCAAACAGAGTTTCTGTTGCAAACATGGAGGAGCTGCTGTTGCAGCAGTACGACCATGACTTTAGTGAAACCTCAGAAGACAAAATGTAAATGTCCTTTGAAGACAACAGATTCATGACTAGAGCAGAAAACTCTGAGAGGTGGTGCCACAGGACGAGCTGAAAAGATCTGATCCGTTTCAACACGCGTCAGACAATAGCACCCAACTCCACATGAAGTGGATCAAAGGGAACAAAAGGAACAAACTTAATCTGTTTTTAACACTACATACACACACACACACACACACACAATTACACTTACACATATACACACTTACACACACACACACACACAAACACACTTACACTTACACATATACACACTTACACACACACACACACACACACTTACACATATACATACTAACACATTTGCACACACACACACATGCACTGTAGGAGCCGCATTTAAGTTTATTGTACTTTTGATGACCTATTCATTTTTGTATATTTGTATTGGCAAGTGTGCACCCTCTGCAGGTGGTAAGGGTGCTGTCTTATTAGTGTGCACCCTCTGCAGGTGGTGAGGAGCTGGTAAGAGAAATTCCTGCATTAAAATAATGTATCATGACAGTCTGGATGATTTCAAATGGTAATTTATTATCACACTAGCATTCAATTATCACGGCAAACAATTACGCTGAACTGTAAGTAAAGTACAAAAAAGTTAAAATAACGAACCTGTAATTATTACTTGTGAACGAATATCATTCACGTCTTACTAAACCTAGCCACGAGAAAGTGAACGAGGTAAACAAATCCTTTCTGTTTCCTCTTCTGAGCCTATGCAGGTCACGTGAAAAATGATCCAAAGATCCGTATCCGGCAGAAGAACGAAACATTGATCCGAAGACACGGTCGGGAGGTGAACGATTCGTTCTTCTGCCGGATACGGATTTTCGGATCAATGTTTCGTTTCTTCTGCCGGATACGGATCTTTGGATCAATGATTCGTAAATCTGCCGGATACGGATCTTTGGATCCTTTTCCACGTGACCTGCAAAGGATCAGTACTGGTAGCTAGAGGAAACAGAAATGATTCGTTCATTTCCCGACTCGGTCTTCGAATACGGATCTTTGGATAATTTTCCACGTGACCTGCATTCAACGAATCATTTCTGTGTCCTTGGCTGAGCCTATGCAAGTCCCGATGCGCGGCCACGAGAAATTGAACGAATCTTTTTTTGAGAGGACTCGTTACTCTCGAGTCCTTGTAAGGATTTGTTTAAAATGAACGAATCGTTCACGAACGACACATCACTAAAGTATAGCCTTCTCGGAAACTTTGAACACGTATCGTCCGGACTGCCAAGTTAACCACACAGAGACCAAGGGACAGAGGAATCCAGACAGTGGACAACTCCGGTCGCCAGACATCTCGGATGAGCTGCTTAGAAGACATCTCTGCTTTCTACCAACTCAGCCGCTTGTGAAGGCGGCGGCCATTGTTGCCTTATTTGATTTTCTCCAACGGGATTGGCGCAAAGTAGATTTTATGTTTCTGTCTTCTACGATCCGAGCTTCGAGTCAGGCCTGCACCGTAGGACTCTGGTAACACATTGGGTTCCCATACAGACAGAGTATTATTTAGTCATATTACTGACAGATATATGGCTTTAGGTTAAAATGTTTTGATATTTTGTGTTATTGAAACAGTTTGCTCTTGGGTTAGTGGTCACCAGAGACATTGAAGTATTGCCATATTGAAGTGAAGTGGTAATTGAACTGTCATGAACAATTATTTTGTTAATTAACACTTTTTTACAGATGTAAATATATTTTTCTAAGTAAATACGTAGTTAACTTGCATTTGAACGGTTATTCTCATTAGCCTAAAGTTTTGTGCATAGCAATAACTCTTGTTTGAAAAGGTGAACACTTATATTAGTATATTGTGTGACTGAAATACACTAAGTTAAGTTCAAAACTATACATTTAAAGGTGAGTAATTGTCTATTAGTCATAATAGTCTTGTTATATAGTAATTAATACCCATAGTGTAAAGACAAAGTAAACACACATTTATACTAGTTAGAGATTATTTAAAGAACTCAAGTTAGCTACTATTAATTGCCAGGACAGCAAAGGGGCGCTACATCAAGATTAAAAGAACACTGAAATCTCTGCATTTATTTTTTACAATAATATTTTCCTGAGAATATTAACCTGAGATGAAATCAGCTTTTTTGACAGCAGACTGACAGTTCCACAGGGTAAAAGAGAAAGAGGTTACAGCAGAAGAGGTTTGTTGAAGTGAGCGGAGGTTACCCAGGTTGCGCTGCCGCCAAACAGGGTAATTGCCAAGATAGTGCAAATACAGAGTAATCTCAGTACAATCTAACTAGCACAGCAGTACAAATACACAAACACAGTCCTTAAAGCTCTCTAGCTTTCTCTGAATTAATTAAGACTGAAGTAAGCATAATATACCTTCTGTCCAGTGAAAGAGGCATCCCCAGATTCTGATTACACAAAGGCAGCTGCTTGCTGTAGGTGTGGCTTGACAAACCAGCAAGTGAGTGAAACTAGATTGCCAAACAGGGTAATTGCCAAGATACTGCAAATACAGAGTAATCTCAGTACAATCTAACTAGCACAGCAGTACAAATACACAAACACAGTCCTTAAAGCTCTCTAGCTTTCTCTTGAACGGTTATTCTCATTAGCCTAAAGTTTTGCATAGCCATAACTCTTGTTTGAAAAGGTGAACACTTATATTAGTATATTGTGTGACAGTGTATTTCAAAGTTAAGTTAAAAACTACACATTTAAAGGTGAGTAATTGTCTATGGGTACCTGACGTACTACTGATCCCCTCAATAATATATTATTCATAATAGTCTATTAGTCTTAATAGTCTTGTTATATAGTAATTAATAATCATAGTGTGAAGACAAAGTAAACACACATTTATCCTAGTTAGAGATTATTTAAAGAACTCAGGTTAGCCACTATTAATTGCCAGGACAGCAAAGGGGCGCTACATCAAGATAAAAAGAACACTGAAATATCTGCATTTCATTTTTACAATAATATTTTCCTTTTCTCTACAGCCTGTCAAACTGCAGTATTACAGAAGAGGCCTTCAGTTATATTGCATCAGCACTGAGATCAAACCCCTCACACATGAGAGAGCTGTGGCTGAATGGAAATAAAGCAGGAGACTCAGGAGTGAAGCATCTTTCTTCTCTTCTGGAGGATTCCAACTGTAAACTGGAGAAACTAGAGTGAGTATCACAAGACCAAATACTGAGTTGATATCAGTGAATTTGACAATGACAGTGACTTATCATGCTCTTCACACGTAAAGGGTCACTATTAATCAACCAATAAACACTTCTTATCACTCTCATTTTCCTTCTCTATTTTGATCTTTTGTGCGTTCCCGTTTGGACTTATCTTCTGTGCTTTTGTATCCCGAGTTGCTTTTGTGTTTTTTCCCATTTTCCCCCCTGTAAACCCTGTACTGGCTGGTTTCAATAAACTCCCACCTCTCTGCAATCTCTGTGTCGTCCGACGTTCCGTGACACCTTGACCATAGCACCATGCATTTAGTACTGCATTTTGGGTGGGAATACCACCTCAGTGTGCATTATTTTCAACCTTTTAAATGCTCTGTCATCCAATGTACCTGACATAGTAAACTACTGATTTCCTCAGTAATCTACAAAAATAATCTTACTTTAAATATACTGCAAATGTCTTGCTGTATTTGCCTTGACTGAATTATGACTCTATTATCACTGTAGACTCTCAGACTGCAGTATCACAGAGGAGGGCTATGCTAGTCTGGCTTCAGCCTTGAGGATAAATCCCAATCATCTCAGAGAGCTGGATCTGAGAAGAAATGATCCAGGGGAATCAGGAGTCAAACTGCTTTTAGACCTAAAGGAGGACCCGCAGTGTAAACTGAAAAATCTCAGGTAAATGGATATCAAGACCAAGAATGTTACAAAGAGTTTCAAATACATACAAAAAGAATGAGACTGTTATTACGAGTATATACGAGTTCTATGACTATAACAAGTCTTCTTCATTGCAATTAACTTAAGGCATTTGTCTCTTTATTTAATAGCCACACCTCATATTTTAAGCTGTTGACTTAGGGGCATCACTAATGACCATAGATGAACATTATATTGAAAGTGACAGGATGAGCTCAGCTGTTGCAGTGAAAACTCAGCCTGTAAGATTTAAAGCTTCTGCACCAGGCCAAGCAGACTTATTGAACTAATAGACTATTCGAGTGGGTAGCAGTGCTTCCTTTCCCATGAGAAAAACACATATGTGAGTGATCAGTTTGCTTTTTTTCATTTCTGTCAAAGGCTGCCTTGGTAGAAGTTGTAATGTTTTTGAGTGTTTTTTTAATTTAAGCACCAGTGATGACGTTTTGTGTCAGACAACAGATATATTTATTGTCTCTTTTTGTACAGGTTGCTGAAGGGGAGTGCTGCTGAGGAAGCCTGTGCTGCTGTGGCTTCAGCTGTGGGTTCAAACCCCTTACTCATGACTGAGCTGGATCTGAGTAAGCTTATGCCAAAAGCCTTGGGAGTGACTCAGCTTTGTGCTTTACTGGATGATTCCCACTGCAGACTGCAGACACTGATGTTAGTGGATGTTGTTACATTCTTTTTAATTTATATGCATTAGCTGCATTCTTCTCTTTTTGGAGGATAGAAGTCTAGTTAAGTCTTTTGAATGACTTAAATGTGCTTCCTATGTGCAATGAATATAGAGGTTTTCTTAAGTGACAGTTGGCCAATATCTAGCTCTGATCTTTGTCCCAGAAGAAGCCTGCTAGCTCAGACATCATCACAGGGTTAGAGATCTCTGCTGTAGATTAGATCTACTTTATTGCATTACCAGAGGTATACACTCAGGAAAGCATGTCAGTAGATACAAGTAGCATTCCCACCAATGATAGTCTATCTAGATCTCCTTACCTTAGGGAGGTGAACCTTCTTGCAGTTAAAGCCAATCTGGAGTTGTTGATTGACAGCAATCTTCCTAAGGCTTTAGAACCGTGGGAAGTGGTCAACAGCCAAGGAGATGGCTCATACGCAGTTATAACCAAATCTGGCTGGGTTGTCAATGATCCTTGGTCTGATTTTGGAATTTGTTTAGAAGCACAACACTAATATACAGACGGCAGCAGTGTCCTTTTCATAGAGCTTATAGTCACTGGTGGCTGTTTTCCCCTTAAGGCTCAATAGCTGTGGGCTCACTGAAAGGAGCTGTACAGCACTGGCATGTATCCTCAGCAAACCATCTTCAAAACTGAAAAATGTGGATCTCAGTGACAACAGTATTGGAGATATTGGGCTCCAAGAACTCTGTAGCGGACTGGAGAACCCAAACTGTGCACTGGAGACACTCAGGTAAGACATTTTGATTCTTCAGTATTCCCTAGGAATGAGTTCTGTGGGATCATTTGAACTGTTTCATTTCTTGATCAAATATCCCCATGGTTACAGACACACAGACAGTATTTCTTATAGACTTTTTCAAATTTTCATGAAAAGTTCCAGACACATATAGACTTGAAGATCCTTCCTTTCAATGATAAAAGCTCACTGAACAAACTGCAGAAGTTGTCTCAGTTTACGAAACTAATATCAAGTACATTTGGAACAATGGTCGGAAAGAAGACTTCAAATTCGTTTAAATGTTTAGAGCAGTGTCTCCCAAACTTTTTACAGTCCCGTACCCCTTCAGACATTCAGATCTCTAGCTACGTACCACCCCCCTCATATATATATATTTTTTCATGTTTGTAAGTCCTGTCCCCCCCCAAACACACACACACTCACCACTGGTTAATAACAAGGGTGTCCTTGAGAGGATGCACATAACTCTGCAATGTCTGGCTGAATTTGAATTTAAAGTCTTAAATTGTTTTCCACACAGTCTGTGCCTGTATTTTGTTTTCATGCTCGTCAGAGCTGAGAATCCACTCTCACACAAGTTTGTCTAGGCTAGTCTTTTCACTGAGGTGCGTTGTTATGCCGCGTTTGACAATGTCTGTCACACCAAGTTGATTTGCACACAAAAAAACTAGTTGCTTGGCTTGCAACAACTGTACTGCTGCAAACATCTTGAACCTGATGGTAGACTTGGAAAAGCAACCTGGGTTGCTGGTGCCGGCAGGTGCATCCTCCATTGAAGGCCTTCTACTAGTAGTAGCTGTTGGTGTCTCTATGGACCGGGGATTAACTCTTTTTAACCATCTATCCATTTTCGTGCAGCAACTGGAATGAGCTCCCGCTTCTCTACACAAGGCATAAGCGAGTGGAATTCTGACAAGAGCCAATCGTTGTGCCTATGTTTTGACTAACCTACCTGTAGCTATTTTTGGCAGTTTAATTATTTTGCTGAACACTACAATGTATACATGAGTGTATTTTTGGCATTGTGACTGGGATATTCAGACTATTTAAGATGTCGTGTCTATTTATAGGTCAGTTTGAAAATGTAATGGGCTGTTTCACTTCGAAAATGCAAATCACATTTTTTCCCCCAGCGTACCCCTACGTCCCTTTGTGTACCCCTGGGGTTACTTGTACCCCAGTTTGGGAAACACTGGTTTAGAGTATCATGAAACCACAATGTCACAAACTGTTTCATGGAAAATCTGGATGACTAGGTGACTCAGATATGTTTTCTCCTAACGTGGCTTATTACAAAACCAAAATCCTTAAATTTAGTTCATTAACAATGGGACCTTATGTCACGTCTGCACTGAACCCTGCTCCGGCCACTTCCCCTCTTTCCGACTTTAAACTCACACAACTCCGCTACAGCCTCAGTCACATTCACACTCCCAGCTGCACTTCATTCATAATCACAATCAGTACTGAAAGATCCTTGCTCTCCGTCTTTGGTCCAAGATTAGATTTGCAGATAGTCAGGAACTCGGGAAAGTGTTCAGCGTAAGAAATAGTTTTATTCCAGCGCAGCACAACAATAAACTTGCATATCACGATACACAAGATAATTCTTTCAAGGTCATTACAGAGTCACATCTCTTATAATGTACAATTAACATATAAACAATGACATGAGATATGGGAGGGGAAGGGTGTGTCCGGGGGTCAGTATAGGAGGTATCAGTATTAGGGGATATGACTGCTAATTAAACTGGTTAGAGTTCTAACCCTAATTTAATTAGATTGAATAAATGCTACGTATGCCTGGATTCGGCATATCTCATGCATGGGTCAGCAATCAAACCTTTTGTTCCTGGCTGGCTTCGCGCAAAGGCCAGGAAACAAGCTTAATAACTCTGGCTTCAAGACACCTAAAGGGCGAGGGGCCAGGTCTGGTGTCTCTATCTGTGGACCATTGGTGTGTGCTAAATAAGCTTCATTATACTAAAATCTAACAGTACTGATCCCACACACCATCATTTTTTATCACAACGTTTTCCTTTTCTCTCTACAGCCTGTCAAACTGCAGTTTTACAGAGGAGGGCTTCAGTTCTCTTGCAGCAGCACTGAGATCAAACCCCTCACACATGAGAGAGCTGGGGCTGAATGGGAATGAAGCAGGAGACTCAGGAGTGAAGCATCTTTCTTCTCTTCTGGAGGATCCCAACTGTAAACTAGAGAAACTAAAGTGAGTATCACGAGCCAAATACTGAGTTGCTATCAATGAATTTGACAGTGACAGTGACTTATCATGCTCTTCACATGTAAAGGGTCACTATTAATCCACCAGAAAACACTTTTAATCACTCTGATTTTTCCTCTTTATTACATACACACACAACCACACACACACACAAACGTACACACAGCACACACACATACAAACATACACAAACACACAAACACATGCACACTTACAGACAGACATACACACACACACACCAACACACATACGTACACACACACTTACACACACTTTCACACACACACACACACACACACACTTACGTGTACACACTTACTAACACACAGACAAACACACTTACACACATAGAAACACACACACACACACACATACAGACATACACAGACTTACAAACACACACTCATACATAAAAACTTACTAACACACACACAGAATATACATATATATTTTTTTCTCATCACATTTTCTTTTGTCTAAAATGATATACATAATATTTTCCTTTTCCCTCTACAGCGTTGGACACTGCAGTATTACAAGAAAGGGCTTCAGTTCTGTTGCATCAGCACTGAGATCAAACCCCTCACACATGAGAGAGCTGTGGCTGAATGGGAGTAAAGCAGGAGACTCAGGAGTGAAGCATCTTTCTTCTCTTCTGGAGGATCCCAACTGTAAACTAGAGAAACTAAAGTGAGTATCACAAGACCAAATACTGAGTTGCTATCAGTGAATTTGACAGTGACAGTGACTTTTTTCAGCAGTAAAAACTTCTTAACACTCTGATTTTCCATCTTTATTACACACACACACTGTAATCCCCCTTTTCCACTGTGGCAAAAAAAGGCATTTCATGCATGTTGCCCTGCCAGAGACTAGGTCTCCCCCACTAAGATGGTACGGTACGGGCTCCCCCACGCCAATTGGGAAAATTTGTACCAATTTAGCCCCATGGGCAGCCTATGAAAAGGGTTCCTCATTCTTAGCAGGGGAGAAGCACGGGAAGAAAGAGGCACGTGAATTAAAAGGACTTACCTGATGTGAGGATACGTAGGAACTGGGTAATGGTTGTGTTGATAACGGCGACGTTATAGTGAGATTGACAGGTTAACAAACCAATCATGCCGCTAGCAAGCTGTTAACCTTGTGGGTAGTAGCATGCTAACATTAGATAGGTGGCTCAGACACCTCGCAAATCCTCTCAGACGTATTTTTCAGTTACAATAATGGGGTTTTTACATTGTACAGTGTCTATTTCTCGGCAACTTTAAAAAAATCTGAGCAAAAATAAGTCACACAAACATCTTTTAGGTACAAATACGACCATCTACGGCGATTGGTCCGGCCTTCTTTTTTTTTTTGGAGCTTCGCGCTCTTTAGACGTGAGCATAAACGAGATCTGATCGGCTAGCGCCTGTGCTGTCGTATTTGCATGAAAGGCAATTTGATTGGCTGACGCATGCGTTGCCTCTCGAAAAGTAGAAAATGTTTCAACTCTCGCCACAAGCAACGCAATGCATGCAATGCAACGCATGCAACGCAACGCATGCAACGTAATGGAACCACAATTCAGTTTGGCAACGGATGACTTCACCCCATTCAAAGTGAATGGGGATCAGTCAACCTTGACGGATAAACACATTCCAATGCAATCAACTGAGCTTGGCGTAACACACACAGAATATGCACATAAATATTATTATAATTTCTTTTTTTATATCTCATCACATTTTTTTGTCTTAAAGGATATACATAATATTTTCCTTTTCTCCCTACAGCATTGGACACTGCAGTATTGCAGAAGAGGGCTTCAGTTCTCTTGTATCAGCAATGAGATCAAACCCCTCACACATGAGAGAGCTGGGGCTGGATGGGAGTAAAGCAGGAGACTCAGGAGTGAAGCATCTTTCTTCTGTTCTGGAGGATCCCAACTGTAAACTGGAGAAACTAAAGTGAGTATCACAACACCAAATACTGAGTTGATATCAGTGAATTTGACAGAGACAGTGACTTATTATGCTCTTCACATGTAAAGGGTCACTATTAATCCACCAGTAAACACGTCTTGACTATTCTCACCCTTGTTAGTCGCTTTGGACAAAAGCGTCTGCTAAATGACTAAATGTAAATGTCTGCTAAATGACTAAATGTCTTAATACTCTGATTTTCCATATTCATGACACACATACACACACACACACACACACACACACACTCTTTCACACACACCCACACATACAAACAAACACAAACATACACACACACACACACACGCACACACACACACACTTACACACACACACACACACTTACAAATCCACACACACTTACTTACGCAGACACTTTCAAACACACAGACACATAAACACACACTCAAACAAACACACATATTTACACACACACACACACACACAAAATATATATATATTAGTGCTGTCAGTTTAACGCGTTATTAACGGCGTTAACGCAAACCCATTTTAACGCCGTTAATTTTTTTATCGCGAGATTACCGCATTTTTTTTTATTATAATTTTTCTTTTTTTTTTTTAAGATTAACGTTCTTTTTGGCCTTGCAAACTGTGTATTAGGCTAACGTTACGGTTTGAGTGAATGGTGAGCGCGATACGGCGAAATGGATGATAAAAAGCTTCTGAATGGAAAGTTTACTTTTAAAAGTTGTGTTGTGCAAAAGAAGCGAGCTTCACTGTTGTCTGAAAATGTCAACAGGCAGCTGGCTGAAAGCAAAGAAGTAGTAGACTTACCTTTTATTGGTAACCTAACTGTTACGGTTCAATGTTTCTGAAATAAAAGGCCTGACTGCTATGTTCCCAGCAAACTTGAAAAAAAGAAAATATTAAGCCATGGTTTAACTGCACTATAGGCTGAGTCCTTGTTTACCTGAAATGTGCATTTAATAATTTTATTTTGTACCGCCCTGTTTGGCAATATTGGTTTTCAATAAAATAAAACATTTGCATAAAGCAAGCCAATCCACTTTTCCATGTTGATAAGGGCATTAAAATAAAAATAAAATGATGGAAAAAATAAATAAACGAAGGGACATTTAGAATAGATACAAATTTGTGATTAATCACGATTAATTTTGAGTTAACTATGACATAAATGTGATTAATCGTGATAAAATATTTTAATCATTTGACAGCACTAATATACTGTATATATACATATATATATTCTCATCAGATTTTCTTTTGTCTAAAATGACATACATTATATTTTCCTTTTCTCTCTACAGCCTGTCAAACTGCAGTATTACGGAAGAGGGTTTCTGTTCTCTTGCATCAGCACTGAGATCAAACCCCTCACACATGAGAGAGCTGTGGCTGAATGGAAATAAAGCAGGTGACTCAGGAGTGAAGCATCTTTCTTCTCTTCTGGAGGATTCCAACTGTAAACTGGAGAAACTAGAGTGAGTATCACAAGACCAAATACTGAGTTGATATCAGTGAATTTGAGAGTGACAGTGACTTATCATGCTCTTCACACGTAAAGGGTCACTATTAATCAACCAATAAACACTTCTTATCACTCTCATTTTCCTTCTCTATTTTGATCTTTTGTGCGTTCCCGTTTGGACTTATCTTCTGTGCTTTTGTATCCCGAGTTGCTTTTGTGTTTTTTTCTGTTTTCCCCCCTGTGAACCCTGTACTGGCTGGTTTCAATAAACTCTCACCTCCCTGCAATCTCTGTGTCGTCCGACATTCCGTGACACCTTGACCATAGTATCATGCATTTAGTACTTTATTTTGGGTGGGAATACCACGTCAGTGTGCATTATTTTCAACCTTTCAAATGCTCTGTTATCCAATGTACCTGACATTGTAAACTACTTATCCCCTCAATAATCTACAAAAATAATCTTACTTTAAATATACTGCAAATGTCTTGTTGTGTTTGCCTTGACTGAATTATGACTATATTATCACTGTAGACTCTCAGACTGCAGTATCACAGAGGAGGGCTATGCTAGTCTGGCTTCAGCCTTGAGGTTAAATCCCAATCATCTCAGAGAGCTGGATCTCAGAGGAAATGATCCAGGGGAATCAGGAGTCAAACTGCTTTTAGACCTAAAGGAGGACCTGCAGTGTGAACTGAAAAATCTCAGGTAAGAATATAACAAGGAGTTTCAAATAAATAAATACAAATAATGAGACTGCTATTACGAGTGTATACAAGTTCTACTTTATTTTAAGCTCTTGACTAATGACCATAGATGAACATTATATTGAAAGTGACAGGATGAGCTCAGCTGTTGCAGTGAAAACTCAGCCTGCTAGATTTAAAGCTGCTGCACCAGGCCAAGCAGACTTCTTGAACTAATAGACTATACTAGTGGGTAGCAGTGCTTCCTTTCCCATGAGCACCAGTGATGATGTTTTGTGTCAGACAACAGATATGTTTATTGTCTCTATTTGTACAGGTTCCTGAAGGGGAGTGCTGCTGAGGAAGCCTGTGCTGCTGTGGCTTCAGCTGTGGATTCAAACCCCTTACTCATGACTGAGCTGGATCTGAGTGAGCTCATACCAGAAGCCTTGGGAGTGACTCAGCTGTGTGCTTTACTGGAGGATTCCCACTGCAGACTGCAGACACTGATGTAAGTGGATGATGTCACATTCTTTTTAATGTACATGCATAAGCTGCATTCTTCTCTTTTTGGAGGATGGAAGTTTAGTTAAGTCTTTTGAATGACTTAAAGGTGTTTCCTATGTGCAATGAATATAGAGGTTTTCTTAAGTGACAGTTGACCAATATCTAGCTCTGAACTATGTCCCAGAAGAAGCCTGTTAGCTCAGACATCATCACAGGGTTAGAGATCTCTGCTGTAGATGAGAACTACTTTATTGCATTACCAGAGGTATACACTCAGGAAAGCATGCCAGTAGACACAAGTAGCATTCCCACCAATGATGATCTCTCTAGATTTCCTGACCTTAGGGAGCTTGGCAGCAATGTTCCAAAGGCTTTAGAACTGTGGGAAGTGGTCAACAGCCAAGGAGATGGGCCACACGCAGTTATAACCAAATCTGGCTGGGTTGTCAACCGTCCTCTAAATGGATGTTGCGTGGATAGCTGTCCTTAAGTCACGGCAAACAGAGTTTCTGTTGCAAACATGGAGGAGCTGCTGTTGCAGCAGTACGACCATGACTTTAGTGAAACCTCAGAAGACAAAATGTAAATGTCCTTTGAAGACAACAGATTCATGACTAGAGCAGAAAACTCTGAGAGGTGGTGCCACAGAACGAGCTGAAAAGATCTGATCCGTTTCAACACGCGTCAGACAATAGCACCCAACTCCACATGAAGTGGATCAAAGGGAACAAAAGGAACAAACTTAATCTGTTTTTAACACTACATACACACACACACACACACTTACACTTACACATATACACACTTACACACTTACACACACACACACTTACACATAGACATACTAACACATTTGCACACACACACACATGCACTGTAGGAGCCGCATTTAAGTTTATTGTACTTTTGATGACCTATTCATTTTTGTATATTTGTATTGGCAAGTGTGCACCCTCTGCAGGTGGTAAGGGTGCTGTCTTATTAGTGTGCACCCTCTGCAGGTGGTGAGGGTGCTGTCTTATTAGTGTGCACCCTCTGCAGGTGGTGAGGAGCTGGTAAGAGAAATTCCTGCATTAAAATAATGTATCATGACAGTCTGGATGATTTCAAATGGTAATTTATTATCACACTAGCATTCAATTATCACGGCAAACAATTACGCTGAACTGTAAGTAAAGTACAAAAAAGTTAAAATAACGAACCTGTAATTATTACTTGTGAACGAATATCATTCACGTCTTACTAAACCTAGCCACGCGAAAGTGAACGAGGTAAACAAATCCTTTCTGTTTCCTCTTCTGAGCCTATGCAGGTCACGTGAAAAATGATCCAAAGATCCGTATCCGGCAGAAGAACGAAACATTGATCCGAAGACACGGTCGGGAGGTGAACGATTCGTTCTTCTGCCGGATACGGATTTTCGGATCAATGTTTCGTTTCTTCTGCCGGATACGGATCTTTGGATCAATGATTCGTAAATCTGCCGGATACGGATCTTTGGATCCTTTTCCACGTGACCTGCAAAGGATCAGTACTGGTAGCTAGAGGAAACAGAAATGATTCGTTCATTTCCCGACTCGGTCTTCGAATACGGATCTTTGGATAATTTTCCACGTGACCTGCATTCAACGAATCATTTCTGTGTCCTTGGCTGAGCCTATGCAAGTCCCGATGCGCGGCCACGAGAAATTGAACGAATCTTTTTTTGAGAGGACTCGTTACTCTCGAGTCCTTGTAAGGATTCGTTTAAAATGAACGAATCGTTCACGAACGGCACATCACTAAAGTATAGCCTTCTCGGAAACTTTGAACACGTATCGTCCGGACTGCCAAGTTAACCACACAGAGACCAAGGGACAGAGGAATCCAGACAGTGGACAACTCCGGTCGCCAGACATCTCGGATGAGCTGCTTAGAAGACATCTCTGCTTTCTACCAACTCAGCCGCTTGTGAAGGCGGCGGCCATTGTTGCCTTATTTGATTTTCTCCAACGGGATTGGCGCAAAGTAGATTTTATGTTTCTGTCTTCTACGATCCGAGCTTCGAGTCAGGCCTGCACCGTAGGACTCTGGTAACACATTGGGTTCCCATACAGACAGAGTATTATTTAGTCATATTACTGACAGATATATGGCTTTAGGTTAAAATGTTTTGATATTTTGTGTTATTGAAACAGTTTGCTCTTGGGTTAGTGGTCACCAGAGACATTGAAGTATTGCCATATTGAAGTGAAGTGGTAATTGAACTGTCATGAACAATTATTTTGTTAATTAACACTTTTTTACAGATGTAAATATATTTTTCTAAGTAAATACGTAGTTAACTTGCATTTGAACGGTTATTCGCATTAGCCTAAAGTTTTGTGCATAGCAATAACTCTTGTTTGAAAAGGTGAACACTTATATTAGTATATTGTGTGACTGAAATACACTAAGTTAAGTTCAAAACTGTACATTTAAAGGTGAGTAATTGTCTATTAGTCATAATAGTCTTGTTATATAGTAATTAATACCCATAGTGTAAAGACAAAGTAAACACACATTTATACTAGTTAGAGATTATTTAAAGAACTCAAGTTAGCTACTATTAATTGCCAGGACAGCAAAGTGAAGCTACATCAAGATTAAAAGAACACTGAAATCTCTGCATTTATTTTTTACAACAATATCATCCTTTCCTCTCTACAGCCTGTCAAACTGCAGTATTACAGAAGAGGGCTTCAGTTCTCTTGCATCAGCACTGAGATCAAACCCCTCACACATGAGAAAGCTGTGGCTGAATAGGAATAAAGCAGGAGACTCAGGAGTGAAGCATCTTTCTTCTCTTCTGGAGGATCCCAACTGTAAACTGGAGACACTAAAGCGAGTATCACAAGACCAAATACTGAGTTGCTATCAGTGAATTTGACAGTGACTTATCATGCTCTTCACATGTAAAGGGCCGCTACTAATCCTCCAGTAAACACTTCTTATCACTCTGATTTTCCATCTTTATTACACACACATGCACACACACACACACACACACTTAAACACACACGCTTTAACGCACATTTCGATCTTTTCTGCGTTACAGTTTTTAGTTTTTTATCTTTTGTGTGTTATAGATTTTGATCTTGATATTTTGTGCATTCCCGTTTGGCGCAGCGTCCTGGGTGTAACATTTGCCCTTACAAGAGCATTTAGGTAGGTTGGAGCAGAACCATCAAGCACTCTGTAGGCAAGTATAAGTGACTTGAACTTAATGCGAGCAGCTACTGGCAACCAGTGGAGCTCAATGAGTAGCGGGGTGACGTGTGCCCTTTTTGGTTGGTTGAACACCAGACGCGCCGCCGCGTTCTGGATCATCTGTAGTGGTTTCACCACGCAAGCCGGCAGGCCCGTTAGGAGGGCGTTGCAGTAGTCCAGGCGGGAACTCACCAAGGTTTGCACCAGCAGCTGGGTGGCATACTGGGTTAGGTACGGCCTGATTTTGCGGATGTTGTATAGCGCAAAGCGGCACGACCTGGAGACAGAGGCGATGTGGGCCGTGAAGGTCAGTTGGTCATCAATAATGACCCCCAGGTTTCTTGCTGTTTTGGATGGAACAAGAGATAAAGAGTCAATATTGATATTGATGTTATGGTGGATGACCTGTTTGGCTGGGAAGACCATCAGCTCCGTTTTGGCCAGGTTCAGCTGAAGGTGGTGATTTTTCATCCATGTGGATATATCAACCAGACAGTCCGAGATCCGCGCCGAGACCGTGGTGTCTTCAGGAGGGAAAGACAGAAACAGTTTTGTATCATCGGCATAACAGTGATAGGAAAACCCATGCGAGCGGATGATAGGGCCCAACGAGGTGGTGTGAATGGCAAAGAGAAGTGGTCCCATCACCGAGCCTTGGGGCACCCCAGTGGTGAGGAGGTGAGGTACAGACAGCTGACCTTGCCAAGACACGTTGAACGAGCGCCCAGTGAGGTAGGATTCAAACCAGGAGTGCGCCTTGCCAGAAATGCCCATACTTGACAGTATGGACAGAAGGATGCGGTGGTTGACTGTATCAAACGCAGCTGATAAGTCAAGCAGGACGAGAGCCGAGGATTGAGCTGCTGCTCTAGCTGTTTTTAAGGCCTCCGTTACAGACAACAGGGCTGTTTCGGTGGAGTGACCGCTTTTGAATCCAGACTGGTTTGGATCGAGGAGATTGTTCTTTGACAGGAACTCGGTAACCTGTTTGGAAGCTGCCCTCTCAATGGTTTTAGAAAGGAGCGTGAGAAGTGAGACCGGTCGATAGTTTTCTACCTGAGTGGGATCGAGAGACGGCTTCTTGAGCAGCAGCGTTACCCGAGCCACTTTGAAAAGAGAAGGAAATGTTCCAGAATTAAATGAAGCATTAATCACCTGTGTTATTGCCGGTAAGACGGCAGGCGATATGGCTTGAAGGATGTTGGATGGGATGGGGTCCAGCGGGCATTTAGTTGGACGGCTGCCTGTTAGGATTTTGGAGACCTCACTCTCGCTGAGAGGGATGAAAGAAGGAAATGATGAGCCATTGACGGTTGCACCCTTAGGGGGGGGAGACAGTTGGTCGAACTGTTTCCCGATGGCTGCCACTTTCTCTGTGAAAAAGGAAGCAAAGTTATCAGCAGTGAGGTTAGTAGCTGGGGGAGGAGGAGGAGGGTAGAGCAGAGTTTTGAAGGTGGAGAATAGTTTGCGAGCGTCAGTTGCACCGTTGATCTTGTCATTGAAAAAAGTCTTCTTAGCAGCAGTGATGCTGGATGAGAAGGAGGCCAGCAGTGTCTGGTAGCTTGCAAGATCGTCCAGTGCTGCAGATTTGTGCCACTTTCTCTCAGCCGCTCTGAGATTGGAGCGCTGCGTTCGGAGGGTATCACTCAGCCACGAATGAGACTGGGTAGATCGAGCAGGTCTGGTGGAAAGTGGACACAAACTGTCCAAGCATGAGCTCAGAGTGGAGCAGAGAGATTCTGTGGCATCATCGACACCTAGTGAGGAGAAAGTGGATAAAGGTGGAAGAGCAGAAGAAACCAGAGAGGAAAAGTGGGTGGGAGAGAGGTTGCAGAGGTTGCGCCGGAACGAGACCATCGGAGGGGGTCAGAGGGTTGCTCAATGAGCCGAACATCGAAGCGAATGAAAAAGTGGTCGGAGAGATGCAGAGGGGTTACCGTTAGGTTGTCCGTGGTGCAGTTCCGAGCAAGGATGAGGTCAAGCTCTTTTCCTGCTTTGTGAGTTGGAGGAGTGGGGACCTGTTGTAGGTCGAACGAGTGAACCAGGGTCCGAAAGTCAGCTGAGTTGGGATTGTCTAGGTGGATGTTCATGTCGCCAAGGATGAGTGTTGGACACTCGTGGTCAGGGATGGATGACAGCAGGGTGTCCAACTCATGGACGAAATCACCCTGTTGTCCTGGTGGACGGTAGATGACAATCACATAAGTTTTAACAGGAGCAGTTACCATAATTGCATGATATTCAAAGGAGGCATACCTGTTTGAAGGCAGCAGTGGAGTGAATTTCCAGTTGTCTGAAATCAGCAGCCCCGTCCCACCTCCACGACCAGATGGCCGGGGAGTATGGGAGAAGGCATAGTTGGTGGAGAGTGCTGCCGGGATAGCATTGTTTTCAGGTTTGATCCATGTCTCCGTGAGAGCAAAGAGCCTTAGAGAGAGGTGGTTGGCATAACCTGAGATGAAATCAGCTTTTTTGACAGCAGACTGACAGTTCCACAGGCCAACAGAGAAAGAGGTTACAGCAGAAGAGGTTTGTTGAAGTGAGCGGAGGTTACCCAGGTTGCGCTGCCGTCTGCTGCGCTGAGATCTTTTTTGACAACCAGTGACAACAGAAATGCTATTGTGACACATTGCTATGGCAGAATCTAAAAGTTTACCTTGTTTGTGATCCTTGTTTCGGTGGACTTGTACAGGTAGACTTGCATGTCTTTACCCAAAAAGGTCTTGTACAGGTAGACTTGCATGTCTTTACCCAAAAAGGTCTTGTACAGGTAGACTTGCATGTCTTTACCCGAAAAGGGCTGAACACGAGGGCTGACACTTCCGCTGACGCTTCAGCACCTGTCCTATTAAAATAGCAGGCTCACTGATTGCCTCCGGCTGAAGGCACCCCCAGATTCTGATTACACAAAGGCAGCTGATTGCTGTAAGTGTGGCTTGACAAACCAGCAAGTGAGTGAAACTAGATTGCCAAACAGGGTAATTGCCAAGATAGTGCAAATACAGAGTAATCTCAGTACAATCTAACTAGCACAGCAGTACAAATACACAAACACAGTCCTTAAAGCTCTCTAGCTTTCTCTGAATTAATTAAGACTGAAGTAAGCATAATATACCTTCTGTCCAGTGAAAGAGGCATCCCCAGATTCTGATTACACAAAGGCAGCTGCTTGCTGTAGGTGTGGCTTGACAAACCAGCAAGTGAGTGAAACTAGATTGCCAAACAGGGTAATTGCCAAGATAGTGCAAATACAGAGTAATCTCAGTACAATCTAACTAGCACAGCAGTACAAATACACAAACACAGTCCTTAAAGCTCTCTAGCTTTCTCTTGAACGGTAATTTGCATTAGCCTAAAGTTTTGCATAGCCATAACTCTTGTTTGAAAAGGTGAACACTTATATTAGTATATTGTGTGACTGAAATACACTAAGTTAAGTTAAAAACTATACATTTAAAGGTGAGTAATTGTCTATGGGTACCTGACGTACTACTGATCCCCTCAATAATATATTATTCATAATAGTCTATTAGTCATAATAGGCTTGTTATATAGTAATTAATAACCATAGTGTGAAGACAAAGTAAACACACATTTATCCTAGTTAGAGATTATTTAAAGAACTCAGGTTAGCCACTGTTAATTGCCAGGACAGCAAAGGGGCGCTACATCAAGATAAAAAGAACACTGAAATATCTGCATTTCATTTTTACAATAATATTTTCCTTTTCTCTACAGCCTGTCAAACTGCAGTATTACAGAAGAGGCCTTCAGTTATATTGCATCAGCACTGAGATCAAACCCCTCACACATGAGAGAGCTGTGGCTGAATGGAAATAAAGCAGGAGACTCAGGAGTGAAGCATCTTTCTTCTCTTCTGGAGGATTCCAACTGTAAACTGGAGAAACTAGAGTGAGTATCACAAGACCAAATACTGAGTTGATATCAGTGAATTTGACAATGACAGTGATTTGTCATGCTCTTCACATGTAAATGGTCACTATTAATCTACCAGTAAACACTTCTTATCACTCTCATTGTCGATCTTTATTTCACACACACACACACACACACACTAACTCACACACATACACACACACACACACACACATACACACACATACACACTTACACACATACTTACAAACACACACACTTACACACATACTTACAAAACCACACACACTTACTTACGCACACACTTGCAAACTAACACCCACACACACACACACACAGACATACACACACGTACAAACACACACACACACACACACACACACACACACACAGACTTTCATACACAGAAACACAAAGTTACACATACACTTACAAACACAAATACACTGACACACACACACACACACATACACACTCACACACACACACACACACACACACACACACACACAGAAACAAAGTTACACACACATACACTGACACACACACACAAACACACACATACACAGACACACACACAAACACACACATACAGAAACACAAAGTTACACACACACTTAAAATGGGGAAACTACAGTAAGTATCACAAGACCAAATACTGAGTTGATTTCAGTGAATTTGACAGTGACAGTGATTTTTCATGCTCTTCACATGTAAAGGGTCACTATTAATCTACCAGTAAACACTTCTTATCACTCTGATTTCCATCTTTATTACACACACACACACACACACACTTTCACACACATCCCCCCCCACACACACACTAACTCACACACATACACACACACACACTTACACACATACTTACAAACACACACACTTACACACATACTTACACACACACACACATGCAGACATACATACACTTACAAACACACACGTACATAAAAACAACACACACTCATAATATATATACATGTATATTGTTTCTTTTTTTATAAATATATATATATATATTCATCATATTTTTTATATATATATGGAAATAAAGAATATTTGTCATTTTCTCTCTACAGCCTTAGAAACTGCAGTATTACAGAAAAGGGCTTCAGTTCTCTTGCATCAGCACTGAGATCAAACCCCTCACACATGAGAGATCTGTGGCTGCTTGAGAATAAAGCAGGAGACTCAGGAGTGAAGCATCTTTCTTCTCTTCTGGAGGATCCCAACTGTAAACTGAAGAAACTAGAGTGAGTATCACAAGACCAAATACTGAGTTGATTTCAGTGAATTTGACAATGACAGTGATTTGTCATGCTCTTCACATGTAAAGGGTCACTATTAATCTACCAGTAAACACTTCTTAACACTCTGATTGTCGATCTTTATTTCACACACACACACACACACACACACACACACTTTCACACACACACACTAACTCACACACATACACACACACACACACACACACACACATACACACACATACACACTTACACACATACTTACAAACACACACACTTACACACATACTTACAAAACCACACACACTTACTTACGCACACACTTGCAAACTAACACCCACACACACACACACACAGACATACACACACGTACAAACACACACACACACACACCCACACACACACACAGACTTTCATACACAGAAACACAAAGTTACACATACACTTACAAACACACATACACTGTCACAGACACACACACATACAGACTTACACACACACACACACACACACACACACACACAAACAAAGTTACACACACATACACTGACACACACACACATACACACACACAAACACACACATACACACACACACACACACACACAAACACACAAATACAGAAAAACAAAGTTACACACACACTTACAAACACACATACACTGACACACACACACATACACACTTACACACACACACAAACACACAGAAACACAAACACAAGCACAAACTTACACAAAAACACTTACAAACCCACACACACTTACCTATGCACACACTTACACAGACACACAGACACACACACTTACACACATACTTACACACACACACACACGCAGACATACATACACTTACAAACATACACGTACATAAATACAACACACACTCATAATATATATACATGTATATTGTTTCTTTTTTTATGAATATATATATATTCATCATATTTTTTTATATATATGGAAATAAAGAATATTTGTCATTTTCTCTCTACAGCCTTAGAAACTGCAGTATTACAGAAGAGGGCTTCAGTTCTCTTGCATCAGCACTGAGATCAAACCCCTCACACATGAGAGATCTGTGGCTGGATGGGAGTAAAGCAGGAGACTCAGGAGTGAAGCATCTTTCTTCTCTTCTGGAGGATCCCATCTGTAAACTGGAGTCACTAAGGTCAGTATCACAAGACCAAATACTGAGTTGATTTCAGTGAATTTGACAGTGACAGTGACAGTGATTTGTCATGCTCTTCACATGTAAAGGGTCACTATTAATGTACCAGTAAACACTTCTTATCACTCTCATTTTCCATCTTTATTACACACACACACACACACACACTTTCACACACATCCCCCCCCACACACACACTAACTCACACACATACACACACACACACACACACACACTAACTCACACACATACACACACACACACACACACACACTTACACACATCCTTACAAACACACACACTTACACACATACATACAAAACCACACACACTTACTTACGCACACACTTGCAAACTAACACACACACACACACAGACATACACACACGTACAAACACACACACACACACACACACACACACAGACTTTCATACACAGAAACACAAAGTTACACATACACTTACAAACACAAATACACTGACACACACACACACACACATACACACTCACACACACACACACACACACACACACACACACACAGAAACAAAGTTACACACACATACACTGACACCAGTGCCGCCGCTCCCATAACGCGCACTACGCGCTGTGCGTAGGGCACCAACTCCTGTGGGGGCACCAAAAAATAGGCAACTGAAAAATCATCATAGTTATAATAATTATAATGCCGATATTATTTCATATAGAAATATTAGGCACCGTTTAGGCATGTATATCACAAAACAGGCTGAACAAGAGATATATTTAATTGCTCAAAAAAAGTTACGCTGGTGCCCCCCCTTAAAAAAAAATACACACTCAACGTCCCAAGCTGTGGGTGCCATAGACATGGTGCCCTTTCCTATCTCAATGGCCTGACGAACTTTGACAGTAGGCTAGGTCAACTTTTCGAAAATGGCCTCAAAAAGACAACAGGAGTCAGGGGCAGACAAAAGAAAGAAAGAAACTGCGAGATGATGCCCGTGCATCACTTCCAGGTAAGTCCATGTGTAATTATTGTTAAATACGGGAAATGTGGTGCTAATTTAATGGTTAGCCTATGCATACACCTCAAACTAGCTGACGTTATTGCTAATGTAAGCACACTCAAATATGGTATAACTTAGGTGCAAGTAGGGTTGCCAACCGTCCCGAATTGTCCGGGACATCCCGAAATATTATGGGTGATTTTGATTTGTCCCGTCAGGGACAGCTCCAGTCCCGTATTCCAATCACAGCCTTTTTATTTGTATCCGTGAAAAGAGAAAAATATAACAGTTAAGTGTAATCTGTGCCCTGGAGACAAGCGCCTCTCAACTGCACTTGACTCCACAAGCATTTGTTACGCCAACACGAACAGGTGAAAGTTGTAGCGAGAGATCATCATGCCTCGACTGAAGGACAGACTTCCCCAACTCAAATAGAGTATCTTAAATCACGATTAAATTGGAAGCTTGCACATTGACTACTGGTTGTTTTCATATTTCATATCAGCATTCTTTACACATAATGAACTGGTGTTAATATGTGTTAATATGAACTCATGAATATGAACTCGTTCATACGAAGTGTCACAGGCACCAATTATAATTGTAGAAGTTAAATCGAGGAGACTATAACATTAG